>NC_056745.1:813052338-813299838 GCF_019279795.1 Protopterus annectens
GATGTTCTTCAGAATGGTTTTGAAGGATGGCAAGGAGGGCATTGACCTGAGAGATACAGGTACGGAGTTTCAGGCCTTAACAACATGGTAAGAATATAGATAATGCCCAGTAAATTTGATAGTTTTGTGGACAGACAGGGGTTTTTGGACATTGGATCATAATGACCAACTGGGAACATAGTTGTACTGGAAAGTAATACATACATTCTGCTTTTCTTCAATCTGTTGTCATATTGGAACTTTAGGAAGTAAGAGCTTCCACATGGTGTGTTTAGATAATGCTTAAGTCTGTAGATTGTTCTTTTAATAGTGTCAAGGTTTGAATCCAGCTGTATGCCAGAGTGTTTTTGAATGTTTGGTATGACTCCTGTGGATGTAACTGTTGGCGCTGCTGTATTAATGTGCCTGCTTCTTATTGTGAACCCTGAAGAATTATAACACAACACAAATATGTGCAGAAATGAGCCATAGATGTGTATTCCTGTCATCAATTGTACAACTTCTCCCACCCCTTTTGTGCCAGTAATAAAAATCCTTGATTCAAAACTGTTCCATAAGCCATGCTTTCACCAGAAATGACATGCTTGGTCCTCATATGTTTCATAATAACCCTGTAGCATACAGACATGAACTGAAGAACTGCAAATGTTTCTGGGCCTCCACTGAAAATGGGCACCTTTCCAGTCAACAAATGTCATATAAGTAAACTAAATAAAATGTGTACATCATGACACCTGAAACATGAACATAACATATCTCTGCTCTGTATTCCATCAGATTCTGACATAGTTGTATGGGTATACTGCTTATTTGCATGAAAGTCAGTACAGAACTACACAGAGTACTTCTAATTCTTATTCTGAGTTCAATACTTCAAGATATGGTTATGCATGTGCTAATACTTTGCCATCAGTGAGCAACTGAGCTTGCCAGTGGTGCACTCCTAGGACAGAGTAAAAAGAAATTACACCTGACGTGTTTGGGTATAGCTAGCAGCAGGCAATGTTGTATGAGAAAGAAATATATAGCAGCAGTCTTTTAAATTACAGGCACGCATATCCCTTGCATCAATAACATGGTGTCACTGCTTAAAAGATCAAAATATCTTGCAATTGTAGAACCCATGGCACTGTGGTACATTCATTCTTCCCTATATCATGTAGCTTCTGTGGTCACACAGTCAGGTGATCAAAACCCACATTAGCTGAAAGTAAACACTGAGTGTCCTAATGCTTTTGTGCATGAATGACATCCACAAGTGTTATAATGTATACAATTACAGTGGGATAAACCTCTTCCAGCCCTTTTATCTCATACAAATTGCAACACAATCATATGATGTAATGATTTCACATAGGTGGAGTCTCAGAGCTTTGTCAAGACTTCCACTGTAGTGCATCTAATTCATATACCACATTGGTAGGCAATTGACTTAGATAAATTGCTGTTCAATTTCCATCAAGAGCAACATTCTGTGAATGTCCGGACTTTAAACAAGCAGCACTGCATTAAGTTATTATTCTGTGGAGAAAGAAATATAAAGTCATTTTGCAATATCTTGCCAGTAAAACAGTTGTTCCACGAATGTCATGGTGTGAGTGCTCCTGTGTCACATGCATTCAGTCATGATTTGTGTAGCATATTTACTCAGATGCAGTGTGTTTCACATATGGGGTAATGTTTTTGTACAAAACAACAGGAACACCTTCCTTGATTGATAAATATTTAAATTGCAATGCTTACAGTTGTTTATACATTAGCATTGTTACCTCCTTGTCATCATTCTGGCAAAATCATATTGCACACATTATACTCAAATGTCCTGTATTACTTCCCACATTCATTTCATTTATTTGTGACAAGAGCCATTGCTATGTTGTGTGGCAGAAGTGGTCAATACACAGCTCTGTAAAGTGTGTAGTATGATAAGTAGGGGTTTAAATCTGGTAGCATCCATCTGCAATATAACTATGTCTGAGAAGATTAGCCTTAGGCAAAGGAAGTATTTATTGCACATTCAGAGGACAACATTTTAAAGCATCACCCTAAATTGTACAGGACCCATACCCACTACAATAGTGAAGTGCTGTAAGCCCTTCAAGGATGCTCATCATGACAGTCATGGTATGCCTATTTCTATGGCCTAGAAGCAAGAGAAACAATGGTTCAAAACTGTCAGTTTATTATAAAACAACAAACAAAGCTTTTGAGTTAACAAACTCTTCTTCAGTATAGCGTTAAAACAGACAAGCTGTAATACATCAATATATATCACTTGCCAGCCAATAAAAACAACACGGTTCATCACATGGTATAAAAACCCACAATCTTAAAATCAAAACTTGACTAATTCATATAACAAAACATCAATTTGAAGTTAAGTCACATAAGAGTGTTTCTCTTTTAATAGTTGTTTTAAACTATTAGTGACATTTAGTCCTGGTGGGTGGTCAGCCAGAAAACAATTTATCCATTTATATTCCTCTAGCTCTGTTTTATTTGCAAGGTTGCCACCTCTATTCCCTAGTGTGACTCATGATAAAACTTGAAATTTAAAGCTATGCTGCACACAATTCATCATTATATGCTTTGCCAAGGCTTTAATTGGCAAACTTCTTCTATCAGAGAGATGTGAGGAAATTCTTTCTTTTAACTTTTGTTTGGTCTTTCCAGTATAGAATGCTTCACAGGTTATGCAGTTCACTAACTAGACCACATCCTGAGTACTACATGTTGCATACTCTGCAAAGAATTTTTTTTTATAAGTATGCAGATGCATTTATATATTTACAGAAATTACAGCTATAACATGGGACCGTAAATCTTAAACAGTCCTTTCCTGCTATTTTAGGTTTACCTTCACTCAAGTCTTTGTAACATAGAAACTTCTTTAAGTTCCTTTCTCTTTTATAGGTGAACTGAGGTCTTTCTCCTATAACTTTACTTAACTCAGTTTCAGATTTAAGTATAGTCCAATACTTCTGCATTACAGATCTTATATGGGATGTACACCTATTATATTTCATTGTATATCTAATAGGCCCTCTCTATCTCTTTTAGTCATAGTAGGTTCAGAATTTATAGTTTGAGATGACATTATTTCTATCCTAGCTACATATTTATTATTCTCTATCAGTTTTGTATCATAGCCTCTTATCCTAAAATCTGAGACCATAGCTTCTAGCTCTTTCTCAAAACCATTATCAGTGGTATTTAACCTACTGGCTATCAGAAATTGGCTTTTAACAACACTTTTATGGATATACCCAGGATGCATGCTTCATGCATGCACATGTCTTGTTGCCTGCACATTCTTCTTATAAATGGATGTTTCAAAGTATGGATAGATATGTGTAATATTAACATCTAAAAAAATAATGGTCACATCTGAATAGGACATACTAAACAGTAGCAAACTAGATTGTACTTTGTAAATACTCTACAAAGACTTCTAATTCTTCTATCATCCTTTTCCATAACAAAAAGATGTCATCCACAATTTTTTTTATAAAAAAATCAAATTCAAGTTATAAAAATTTTAGATTCATAGATGATCCGTTCTTCCCAGTGTGCTAATACTATGTTAGCATAAGTATTCGCTAGTGGGGTGCCCTTAGCCACCACCAGCTGCTGAGGAAAATAGTTCTCTCTGAATATAAATACATTATTAGCAAGCACTGCATCTAACATAGAACATAGCATATTAATTTTACTCACACTCAAGATACTCTGGTTACTAAGGAACTCTCTAACAGACTGTATTCCTATATCATTAGGTATGACTGTAAATAGCAGGGGTGGCTTGTGCTATTGGACTGCAGCCTCCCCAGCTGTAAAAACATGAAAATAAAAGAAAATAAAATAACAAGAATGAAAAATAAAAATCAAGTCCTGGAACATCACACATGTGCACTCACAGCATTTCCTGATATTCAGACTGCTGGTGAACCAGTCTGGAGCATGTGCACAGAATGGATTATGAAGGCAACATACACTCCCAGCAGTTAGAACTGTATAGACTGGAAGGGGATTGGACTGAAACATCAGCAGGCAGGCTGAAGCTGGTGCGCTCACAGGAAGGATAGGATGACAAGGCTGGTGATCTCATGGTATGGATAGGTCAAGTGGGTGTGTGAAACTTCTACTAGGATGTATTTGGATCTTGCAACTTGCTTGGCTCAGGGTGTGTGGGTGTTTGTGAAATGCCCCAAGTGCTACATGGTAGAGAGTAGAGGATAAGGCTTGAACCCTGTACCTTGGACCCAAGTGGCAAAAGCCTGAATTTCCTACCCACCACCATTCATAAAAATTTTGCAGAATTTTGCCTGATATTTGTTCTGTTCTGTTCCTCATTAAATCTGTGATTTCTGTATTTTTGTTTCGTAGCACAGTCAGTAGTGCAGTGGTAGCATCGTTGCCTGACAGCTGCAGGTTGTCTGGTTTGATTCTTGGCAGGGGTGCATTTTGTGTAGGTTTGCTCTGGTGTCCTCAATGGATATTTGTCCCTATTTGTGGGAATGTATTCCCCCATTATTGCTTCGTCCAGGTTTTTTGTGTCAAGGTTGAGAGCTATAGTGATAACTGAACTCACTGAATATGTTTGGGGGCTGTATTCCCACATTATTGGCTTTGTTCAGGTGTTTTGTGCTAAGATGTTGACAGTAATGGTGAGAAATGAATTCAATAAATGGTAGCCATTTAAGTTTCAGTCTTACTTTCTTTCATAAAACAGATGATTTGGCATAGTGGTATGTTGCTCTGACTGTGTTTGCATAGGGTTTTGGGTTCAATACTTGGCAGTGAAATGTATGGTAGTAACACAGCATTTAATTCTAACAACATTATACAAGCAATGTTTAAAATGTGTCCCTGTTTTTTGGGCTTTTGCCCCCCCCCCCCAAATTTTGGCTTTTTCCAGATTTCTTGTGCTGCAAAGTTCAGAGATACAGCTGAGTGTAAAGTAGATTATACAAAAAGCTGAGAGATGCAGGGGAACAAAAGTTTAGTGCTGCTTATGCCAAGTCTGCTTGCATTGTTAATAGCACAATAGGTAGTGTACTTGTGTTTGATGCAGAAGGCTGTGGGTTCTATTCCCTCAGTAAATAGATGCATTGCTGATGCTGATACTGTACTGTATTATAAAGTGGGTGGATACTGCAGTCCTTTTTGTTGAAGATACCTAGTAAGTATGAACCTCTTATCAGTTTGCCATCCATTCCCTATTGCAATATTACTAGCTTATCATTTTTTTAATGCAACTTAGGCAATTTATTCCTCAAGGGCAACAGGCACCTTATTTGTAGATGAAACAATGAAATATAAAGTTGTTTACTAGCAGCAACCTCTTCATTAGTTACAGATTTCTTTAATGTGAAATTATTTAGATGACTTTTACTTCTTCAGAGATTGTCCATATTTACTGATACTGGTGGACTGTAGAAGTTTGAGTAGACTTTTATGATAGAAATATTCTGAATTAGACAGTTCTGTCGTTATTGGTGCATGCATTTTGTTTAATTGTTTACTGTAAAAAATGTTCAAAACAAATTTAAAATGCCCTCTAACAACTGTACTATATTGTACAAGGAATATATTTTAGTACAATCAGGGAGGTGTATCAAAGACCACGTGTATGTTTCGTGTGCAAGGGGCCTATGATTTGAAAACAGCCCAAAGTTAATCTCTATCTGCCTCTGGCAAAATGTATTTTCTTTGAATTTGGGTTTCAATGCTGTTTCAATGAATGTGAGTTTCAAGGGCAGAGAAATTTCAATGCTAAGTCTGTTTTCATTGTGAGATCGCATTGCTTTATTTAGCAGATGTTTTAGTGTTTGTGCTGTAAAATACAAAATAAAACTTTCAAATGAAGTCCAAATCATCATAGAAGTAAAGCAGTATGCACATTAGTGTTTATGGTAAATGGTATGAAATAGCCAAGTAATGGTTCATTGGAATGGCTGCAGGGGGGAGGCTCTATTTGACCATAATTTTGTGAGGGGGAAGGGCGGCAAACTCAAAGACAGCCTCGGCTGAACTATACCTCTCAACTGCCCAGATTTTCACAGAATGAATAGATTTTTTCTTCTTATTTTTGGTCTGTTCCTCATCAAAAATGTGGGTTCTCATAATGCATGCTATTGCAAAATCTGGTCTACCATTTTTATTAATTCATAAGTACATTGTTTAAAATCCCTAATGTTGGGAGCGGGGTTAGTGGCTGTGAGAATGTAAAACAAAAGAACCAGCTACCACAGCACTTATAAAACACTTGTTTAATCTAAAATAAAAAAACAGTAAAAAGTATATAACAGATGAGCACTTTCACACCAAATGTGCTTCATCAAATCTAAAAACAAACTAACAAGCAGTGCTTAAATACAGTCAGGAAAGTTCAAAACCACCTGGTCAAATCACATGACCTCAGCAAAGGTTTTAAAGGTATATGCTCATTTAATCCTTTCCCTTTGTCAGATTGCAAAATTAACATCCATTTAACTTCTAAGCATTCTGTTTTTGTTTTAATATCACCTCCTCTGGCTCTTACATTCAGTAATTCTAAAACTAAAAACTTAAAAGAGTGTTCAGTACCAGTGTTACAAACATGCTTATATAAAGCATTCCTACTGTCACATCTGCTTATTTCGTATAAGTGTTCCCTGATACGATACTTCAGCATTCGATTCATCTTATAAACATAGTAACATCCACATTGATCTCAAACAGCCAAATAGACCAGGTTGCTACTAGTACAGTTGGCACATAAGTTGAATTTAAAAGTCTGTCCAGTAATAAGATGTTAAAAGGTATCATCAGTTTGAATGTGCTTACACATTACACAATCTGCATGGATGTGTCCCTTTCCTAACTGAAATACACTATATGTTGCTAGCTAGAGGTTCATAGCACAGTGGTTTCTTAATGGAACTATTATTCCTATAGCAAAGGTGTGGAACTTCACCAAGGAATTCCCTGCATCTGGAATCAGTGATCAAAATATGCCAGTGTTTCCTAATGATATCACAGATAGGTTGAATGTCATTTGAATAGGTAACACACATCCTAAAATCATTTCTATTATTATTCTGTCTTACCACAGTGTCAACACTATAGTTAGAAAAATAGGGTCTAGCTGAATCATTTCTATGTGACAGAACCTCATCACACGCCATCCGTATCTCATATTCAGAGTACCTCCCCACCCCCAGAGCAAAAATCCTCACTCAGGGTATCAAAAGAGGAAAGCATATTCTCATCATTTCTATTCAGTCTTGCATGTCTATAAAATTGCCCTTTCAGCACATTATGCTTTACGTACTTAGTATGCATACTCTGGCAGTACAGTGTGTTAACTTTCTTGCATGGTTTACTAAAAAGCTGAGTATCAAAACCATTATGGGTATTCAAAACACAAGCATCAGGAAAATCTGTCAAGGTTTGTGAATGCTTAAATGTGAACTTTAAAAAATCAGTGGTCTGATGTAAATAGCCCATAAACTCATTCAGGATCTCTATCGAGGCAGTCCATACAAAGAACACATCATCCACAAAACGTACATAATGTGAGATGTACTGGAAAAAGAAGTTACGTCTGTCTAGAACATATAGAGACTCCCAGTACACGAGCACCATGTTGGCATAGCTGTTTGCATGCATGGTGCCCATGGCCACCCCAGCTTTCTAATGGCAATAGTTGTCCTGAAACATGAAGACAATATTACTAAGGATAATGTCAAGAAATTAACATAGAAAGTATATCTGACCTGTGGAATAATCAGAGTTCTTAGACAAAAACAGCCTAAGAAAGTCTATTCCTACCTCATTAGGAATTGAGGTAAAAAGGGTTACTACATCCATGGTAACCAATATAACATCATTCATACTATTTCTGCAACACCAAACAGTTGCATCAAAAAGTGCCTAGTGTCTCTAAGTACAGTATTTGTCTTATCAATAACAGGGCATAACTGCTTTTCAACATAGATCATCAAAGGTTCAGTCACCCACCCATGACCCAAGACAGTGGGTCTCATGGGTGGGTTACTCAAACACATATGAATCTTAGGAAGGCCATATAGTATTGGAATAGTAGGAAATTCAACCATAAAGTAATCATACAAATCTCTACTTCCATTAACAGTTCATGAATGTTATTATGTGCATTATGAATAACCTTAGCAATGTCACGTTTATGGCATTCAGTATAAGAATCAGCATCATTTAGCATTAAATACATACATTCAAGATATTTAGTAGTATCCATAAGCATGGGCAGCCATGGTGGTGCAGCGGTTAGCGTTGCCACCTCGCAGCAAGAGGTTTTCTGGTTCGATCCTCGGCTGGGGTGCCTTCTGTCTGGAGTCTGCATGTCCTCCCTGTGGTCATGTGGGTTTACTCCGGGTGCTACGGTTTCCTCCCACATCCCAAAGACATGATGTAAGTGGTTGGACACTCTAAATTGGCCCTAGGTGTGAGTGCATAGACGTGAGAATTTCAATGAATAAAAGCAAAGGAATCGGCACCACTATATTCAGGAAACCAAACTGGAGGAACCATATGCGTTACTACAATAGCATGCACCCGAGACATGTTTTTCAGAATATTGTTGAAAATCAAGTGACCAGGATATCCAAGCTCTGTACTGACGATGATGATTTTCTGCAGGAACAAGACAAACTATTACAGAATTTTGCTTCAAGAGGCTATAATGAAAAACAATTAGTCATGAGTAAAGGCAAAGTAATGTCCATTCGATACAACAAAGGGCAACCGTACTACTCAAAATGGAAGCAGAGTGATGTGAAGAAAGATGGGAACAGCAACAGTCTCAGATGCATGATGACCTACAGCACTAACTCCTTTGATGTCCGTGAAACCATCAAGAAATTTTGGCCAGTCTTAACTGCTGACAATAAAATTAAGAGAATTGTAGGGGAAACGCCTAAGTTTGGTTATAAAAACAAGAAGAACTTAAAGGATTTATTGTGCAACTATGATGGAATACCTAACAAGCAGAATACAGAAGGAAGAAATAGGTTAGGAACTTGGAAATGTGGCTTTTGCAAAGCTTGCAGCCACATTAAATGTTCCAACAGTTTTGTTCATCTGGTAACTAACAAATGCTATAAATACTCTGGTTTTGATAACTGCAACACCAAGAATGTTATATACGTTGGCACTTATAATTTGTGCCAAGCCTATTATGTAGGAAAGACCAATAGAAAGTTTAAGGAACAGATACTTCACCATCTGTTAGACATCAAGAATAAAGTGGTAACCATTGCCCTATATGGACATGTGTCTGAAAATCCAGGGCATTCATTTAGCTTTATGGTTATCTCAAATGTGACTACTAACCTTCGTGGAGGAGACATTGTCAACAAAACTGAAAAGGAAGAAAGCAAATGGATCATGAATCTCAGAGCTAATTTATTTCCAGGGCACAACAGAGTAGTTCCTGTTAAACCTATTTTGAAAGAGAGAAGCCTAATTAAGAAATGAAATGGAGGCTTAAGGAAGGCATGCATCTGATTGCTGTATGTGATTTGTTGAGCAATTAAGGATCTTTATTTAACAGCAGTAAGTCAGGTCTACACACTAGGATCTGAAGAAGGTTTTTTAACTGAAAGCGCTTATCCTGTTTGACCTGCAACCTGAATAGCACAATTTGTGCTTTTTGTTTCTTCATTTTATTAAAGCCTACATTTCAACAGAATTTCTCAGTGAACTTTTCGTTGTGGTGGAAGCCTTTTTTTCATTTTACTAAAGACATGATGTAGGTGGATTGGACACTCTAAATTGGCCCTAGGTGTGAGTGTATGCATGTGTGTGCCTTCTGTGGAAGGTTGGGTGCTGGGCTGGTAACTCGAAACTGTAAAACTCCACTGCCAATGATGAGCAGACAGGTGATCCACTGTGGCGACCCCTAACCGGGAAAAAGCTGAAAGAAGAAGAAGAAGTAGTATCCATAAGCATGATGGCACCACCTTTATCTGCAGGGCGCACGTAACCATACTCATTTGAAATTAACTCAAAAAGTGATTTAAACTGAATCTTAATAAGGTTATGAAACATCCTACAATATTTCTGCCTCATGAACTCATAAATGTCATGTTCACATAGCTTTAAGAATGTCTCAGTCAAAGGAGAGTTGATCGGAACAAAGTGGCTAGGCTTCCTAAAGCCAGTATGCTAATAAGTGTTATTACTATAAAGAATCCTAAGTGAGATCTTATGAAAAATCTTAAGTCAGTGAGGACCTCATATAAGGATGAGCCTCTAGCAGGAATAAGAAAGGCCTTTATTGAGTACCTCATCCTGCTCATTACTCAGAGTCAAGGAAGATATATTAACCACTAGGCTCATGGAATCTTGATCTTTACAGTTGGCCCTAGTTCCAGTTACCCTGCCACCTGTGGTCTCTTTCGACCAAATCTGTTCTGACTGTGTGAGGACCCTCTCCCTTCTTGTCTGTTCATTTTCACCAGTTTGGGTAGCTGTAGGTATAAGAAAGGGGTGGCAGCAGACTGTGAATTTGAGCTAGCAGAACCAGATTCTCTGGATTGGAAGATGTCCTGGGTATCATGACTCAGGACTTTTGTAGATGCTGCAGTCTAATTTGCTCCAGTGGAAATGGTCTGCCAAGGTAGATTATTATTTGAGTACGATGCAGAGCCAGTCGCACTGTCAGACTTGGAGGCATGAACAATTTTCTTCCCATTAAAGGGTTCATTGTCAGGATCTACACCATCCACTCATAACACTTCATCAACTCTATTGGTTAAATAAGCAGAATTAGAGTCCTTACCGTTCGAAACACCTCCTGATGAATGTGAAGCAGGTATTGAATGTTTATTCATTTTTGGCAATGAAAACACATGGCCATCATGAAAATCTGCCATATCCCTGGCCAGTTTCTTCCTTTTGACCTCTTGTAGACATTTCTCATATGAACCAATATCAACAAATAGGTCACCAACCTTATGCTTGCAGGATGCTGAGACATAATTTCATTAATTCTATCAATTCCTTTTCTAATATCACAAAGAACAGATGACTCAATTGGTTGAAAGAATCTCAGCAGAAGCTTAATATAATTAAATCTAGGTTCAAGGTTTAGTGTTTGCTATTCTCTCAGCAGTGAGGGATACGTGTTGCCATATGTAGGCATCCTTAACACCCTGAGGCCCCTTGGAACAACTTTATGGTGTAAGCATGTCTCTGCCACTGCAGCATTTGTATTTAAGCAAATTAATCTCCAAACCTCTGAAGATGTCCGTAAACTCCTGCAACTTAACACTAGAATACTCTGGTTCCAAAACAACATCTCCAACATTAGAGGAAAGTAACGGATTACCATTGACCTGTAACACTCATCCTAGATGGTCATTGATAGCCACATCCACAGCTTCACTGGGGTGTAATCAAGCTCAATTATCCCTCTGTCAGCCATGTCCCACTCAACAGGGAGATGAAGAAATCAGGAAACAGAATAAAACTGAGAAGGTAAA
Source organism: Protopterus annectens (assembly GCF_019279795.1). Classification (NCBI taxonomy): domain Eukaryota; kingdom Metazoa; phylum Chordata; order Ceratodontiformes; family Protopteridae; genus Protopterus; species Protopterus annectens. The sequence continues at coordinate 813,063,846 of NC_056745.1, forward strand.
AGCTGGTTCAATAACAAATTCAAAAGCAGCAAGTAAAACAAAAGAACCAGCTAACACAGCACTGTATAAAGCACTTGTTTAATCTAAAATAAAAAAAAAACAGTAAAAAGTATATAACAGATGAGCGCTTTGAACTTTCCTGACTGTATTTAAGCACTACTTGTTAGTTTGTTTTTAGATCTGATGAAGGACATTTGGTGTGAAAGCACTCATCTGTTATATACTTTTTACTATTTTTTATTTTAGATTAAAACAAGTGTTTTATACAGTGCTGTGTTAGCTGGTTCTTTTGTTTTTCTTGTTGCTTTTGAATTTGTTATTGAACCAGCTTTTACCGCTCAGTTTGATTCTGTTTCCATGTTTTAATGTATACTAATGCAAATGCTGTTATGCACGTATTGTGTATGCCAGCAATGTTTATAACTATCCCTGATGCCACAATTTTGTTCTATGATAATTTTTTGCTTTGTCCATAGTTAATGTGTTAAAACATTGGAAGGATGGTTAGGGGCTGTGAGAATGTTGCAGTGTTCAAATGCTTGCCTGGTATATTTTAATTGTTTCTTAAATGTGAGGTCATGCAATGTTTAAGCACATTGTTAAAGTTACGTCTTTGTCTTGTTTTTGTTTTGTTTTCACTTCATCCAGAATTATTGTGCTGAGGCATTGGGGGGTGTGTGAATTCTGCAGAATGCACTGATGTCTTAATGCATGCTAATGCAAACACTGTTCTGCTATCTAAGTTTATCACAGCAATGTTTTAAACTATCCCTGATGTTATAACTTTGATCTGCGGTTATTTTTGGCTGTGTCTGGAATTATGCTGAGAGGTTAGGAGGTTGGTAGGGCCTGTGAGAATGTTGCACAATATCCAGAAGTTTATTATTTTTAGTCTGTTCTTCCACAAAAGTGTGTTATCATACAACACATTCTACTGTGAAATTTTATTCTAGCATCATTATTAATTCATAAGCCCGGTATTTTAAATCCCTAATGTAACGCATTTGTCTTGTGGTGTTTTTGCTTCATGCAGATTTATTAGAGCAATGTTTAAAACTATCCCTTGTGTTACACCTTTGTTCTGCTGTTATTTTTGGCTTTGCCTAGAATTATTACATTGATAGGTTAGGAATTTCAGTATGCTCCTCATCAAAAATGTGGGTTCATGCAGTGCATGCTCCTGCAAAATCTGTTCTAGCATCTTTTAGTTCATAAGTACATTCTTTTAAATCTTGAATGTTACACCTTTGTCTCATTTTTCAGTTTGTTTACTTCATCTAGAATTATTTTGTTGAGACATTGGGGGGCTGTGAGAATTTTACATGATGTACTGTTTTAATGCATGCTAATGCAAACCCTGCTATTCTAGTTGTCTTTCTAAGTTTATCATAGCAACGTTTGAAACTATCCTTGATGTTAACAAATTGCTCTGCAATTATTTTTTTGCTTTGTCTACTAGAATTATTGTGATGAGAGGTTGAGGTTAGGGGCTGGAATAATGTTGTTGAATGTTTGCCTTGAAATTTTTGGTCTGTTCCCCGCTCACAAAACAATTGTGTAGCACAATGTTGAGGGCTGAAACTACTTGCAAAATGGACTTTATATTTCATATCCTCCATGTAATGCATTGTGTATTCCCTGGTTTTATGCTTTTGTCCAGAGTTCTCGTGCTGGGGTGGTGAGAATGTCTGTCTCCTGAGGATTGCTTGGTACTTCTGTTATGTCCCTCATAAATGAGGTTTTCTAGCAAGTCTATGGTTTTACTCCTTTCTTCTACCAATGATTTTAGTTTGTTCAGAATTGTGTGCCAAGAGACTAACAGGTAATGGGTAGGTTTATGACAATGTTGTACATGCCATGCAGTGCCTGTCATTGTGACACTGTGTTCCTGAATTTTAACTGGTCTGTGACTAAAGTGGGAATAGCTTTTAGACATGTCTTGTTTTTGCTAAATAACTTTTTTCTTGCCTGATAGTTTGGCGTGCTCCTCTTAAAACTTGTGACTTTCTACCTAACCGTTTGTTCTTTCAGACTTTAGTCACCTGTTCCAGAGAGCTTGTAATAGCAATATTTTAAGTCTTTTTGGACATCTTCACATGTTGGGGGGGGGGGTCTTGCAAAAAAAACTGAGGTTCACCTCTAGTGTTTGGTATTTAATTTACAACTGTAATTTGGGCCTTTCTCATTAAGTTTTTTACCTACTGATCAGGCATTCTTCAGTCTTTCTGCCTGAAATGCAGTAGTATCTGATGTCAATGGAAGTCATTATGCAACATGTATTTTGTAATACACTTCATTTGTGCCTCTTGCCTACATTACAGTTCTTTTTGCCTACTGGTCACTGTTACTCAGCAGTTTTTCGGCCTGCAGTACAGTAGTAACAGATATCAACAGAAATGTTGTAATACATTTCAGTTGTGTCTGCTGTATAGCTTGTCCTTATGAATAGTGTTCAGTATTAGTTTGCTCATGCGTTGGTGTCTGCATTCATACTAACATGACTTTTTGGAACCTGACCCACTTTTCTGGTTTATATGACTGCACTGCAGTTCTTTTGCTTACTGGTCCTCGCTTCTCTTCAGTTCTGCCTACAGTGCAAGATGGAATCAACTGGTTCATAGGTTCATAGGTTCATAGGTTAGTACTAGGCTAGCTGCCCTTGCAAGCCATTGTAAGCCTAGCCAATTATCCCTTGTGAGAATTGAACCCTGCACCTTGTGTTTCTAAGGCAAACACCTTAACCATTAGGCCACCCTCCCAACCCCCTTGGTCACTTCTTGTTGGGTGTACATTACACCATGGATTGCATAGCTCTTAGTTGACTTGGTGGGGCAGCTTCAGTTTGTCTGCTTAACCTGAATGCATTTTTTGCAGTGGTCTTTCATATCAAGTCATAGTGCTACCTGGTTATAGACCATATGTTTGGGTTTATTTCCTTTTATTATGACTTTTTGTAGTAGTAGTAGTGCAATACAGTAGAGGATGCTTGGAGAGGAATGCACAATAGTGACATAGTGATTGTATTTTGTAAGCAGTCGAGGTAAGTGTCAGTGTGTTAAGAGAAAGACTGTAGGTTTGTAGCTTGTGCTTAAAGTTAAGACACTTATTGCTTACACTGATTGTCTAGCTTGGAGTTTGTATTTCATATGCTGTGGCAATGGGCACCTCAAAGTTGTGCGTTTGCCTCAGTGGATCCATTTAAATAAATCTGATGTGTAACATTCCACTATTGTTATGGGAGTTGTTTCTGTCTAATCTGGAAAATGCCAGCCTTACAATGTGTTCAGAATGCTAACCTTTGTCATTATGCAGTCCAGGTAGGTCAAAGAAAGTGGTGTAATATGTTCCTGAAGTGTAGTGCTTTTTACTAACGTTCCATTCCTAGTTAGAAAGGAAGCATATTTGTCAAGAGAAGAAAAAAGAAAGATTTAGCAGCAGCAGAATGAGGATGTGAAGAGACATGGTTCCATTAAGAAATTTTTCTGTGGGTCATCAGAGAGAAAAGATTCAGAAAAAATGTCTGCCTTCAGGATAACACAGTGGTCCTACATTACAGCCTGCCCACTGTGAGCCCAGTATCCTTACCATAGAAACTGCCCACTCTGTTGCGGCTGCACCACATGCTACCTCCTGTGAACCTACAGCCATTACTATGGGAGAAATTATGTCAAGAAATACAGATTCAACTTTAGAACTGCTGCCCGGATCACCAAAGGTTAATAAAGAAGGAGCCCATACTTCTGCAGTGACAATAGATGTGGTCTATGACTTGTGTCAGGTGTATCTTTTGAGGATCTAGGGACTTGGCCAGACTTAATAAGGGATGAGGTTAGGGTAGTTGCCATTTAGCATGGACTTGTACAAGTGGTGTTGCTGCAGTTCCCAGTCAATGAACAGAAAAGAAGATTTATATCGGAAAACTATGTCTATACATTGCCAAATGGGGAGAGAGGAAAATACACTTGGTTGTCACATTCAGTCACAAAAGATACAATGTTTTGCTTTGCATGTAATTATTTGGACATTCTAACCATCTTCTCAGGTCAGGATTTTACAGAACATGGAAATAGATGTCCAAAGCTTTACACAGCCATGGCGGAGCATCAGAGCATGCTGCATGCATGCTGAAGAAACTAGACAATAGACTAAAGAGTAGGCAGACAATGGACGATAAGAGACAAGCAATGGTTAAAAAGGAGCTAGCTCATTGGTGTGATGTGTTAGAATGCATTACAGCTATTTCCAATACCTGGAGAAGTGGAACATGGCATTAAGTGGTACAAGTGATGCCCTGTACCCCTACAGCAATGGCAATTTCTTAGGCGAAGTGCAGCTTTTGTCACAGTTTGATTCCATCGTGGCTGAACATTTGCATTTTATTAGGAATAAAGAAGTAATGGATCATTATCTTGGGAAGGACATACAGAATGAAAGTATCCAGCTGATTACAAATGTTACTTTAAGGACCATTGTAGGGAAGGTGAAGGATGCTATGTACTTTTCAATGATTCTTGATTGCACATCAGACATCAGCAAACAAGAGCAAATGACTGTAGTAGTTAGGCATATGGACATTTCAAGGAATGCAGCCACAGTTAAGAAATACTTTCTGGGATTTGTGCCTGTGAATGATACAACTGGAGTGGGACTTATAAAAGTACGTCTTCCTACTATACAAATTCAACTGGACATTAATGCCTGTCTAGGACAAGGATAGAACAATGGCAGCAACATGAAGGGGAAATGAGCCTGAGTGCAGACCTGGATAAAACAGATGAATCCAAGGACTTTTTATGTGCCGTGTGCCTGCCATAATTTAAATCTTATAGTTAGTGATGGAGCACATTCATCACTATAGGTAGTGTCTTTCTCTGGATGTCTGCAGAACATTTACGTACTCTGATCAGCATCAACGAGCTGTTGGCAGATCTTGAAATGACACATAAATGTCACTGTGAAGCCACTGTCAGAGACCTGCTAGAAATGCAGGATTAACTCTGTCAAGGCTGTATGACTTCAGATGAAGGGAGTCATGGCACCATTACTGGAGATAGGTGAAGTTTTACATACAAATGATACTGCAACATATCAATGAGCAAGGGGACTATCCTCGGAACTTGTGTCATACCAGTTCCTTATATGTTTAGTGGTTTGGTATGATGTGGTGACAGAGGTAAATCATGCAAGCAAAGTTCTGCAGAGTCCATCGGTTAATATTTCTACATGTGTCAAAGTGCTGGTGTCAACTATAGACTTGCTGAAGAATTACAGAGAGACAGGTTTTCAACATGCCATGGGTGAGGCCTCCAAGATAGCAGAAGAACTGGATGTTGGCACCACATTTAAGGAAAAGAAGCAAAGAAAAGTAAAGTGCTTCTTTGACTATGAAGAAGAGAATGAAACTGCACAGGGTCCAATGGTAACACTAAGTAGAGTTCTTCAGTGTGCTGCTGGACACAACAATACAGTCATTTACTGACTGGTTTGAGCAGCTTTCAGAGTTTAAGACCTTTGGATTTTTATCAAATATTAAAGCCTTGAATGAAGTTGCAGAAGACACGTTGATCCAACAGTGCAAGGCTCTGAAAGAACAAATGACTGACAGGATAAGTGGCCACTGTAACACTGATGACTCTGACCTTGGACATGTACTGAAAAGCCTTTTTTGAATGATTGATAATGAATCATCGCCAGTGACTGCGTTAAATTTCCTCATTCGCAACCACTTGCAAGACATCTATATAAATACTTATGTTTCACTCTGCATTTATTTGACTGTACCTGTTATGCAGAATGCAACTTTTCTAAACTGAAACTCATAAAGACATATCTATGTTCGTCAAAGAGTCAGGAGAGACTTTTAGGCTTATCTGTTCTCTCAACTGAGTATGAAGTGGGACACGGTTTATTACATGGCAGCCTCACTGAAGACTTTGATGGGAAGACAATTTGTAAGATCACAGTAAACCTCTAGGTATGTGCTCATATTTCCTTTTCAGTAATCTTTTATAATGCTGTATGGCAGCAAATTTCAGGTAGCCCTTTAGCCTGGCTTGTATAGTATGCTATGTATTCACTGATTTGTGCTTACTCCAGCAGGTAAGACCAAGCAGTACAAGGAGGATGAAACTAGCAGGATTTGTTGAAGGAAAGGCAGCTAGGCATGGTAGGACTCATCATGAAGCCAGGACAGTTGGGAGAGGCAGGACTCATCGTGAGGCCACAACAGTTGGGAGCAGCAGGACTCATCCTGAGGCCAGGACATTTGGGAGCAGCAGGACTCATTGTGAAGCCAGGACAGTTGGGAGCAGCAGGACTCATTGTGAGGCCAAGACAGTTGGGGGCAGCAGGACTTGTCATAAGGCCACGACAGTTGGGAGTGGCAGGACTCATCATGAGGCCAGGACGGAAGCAGAGGAAGAACAAATTGCTCATAGCACTAAAAGTGGCAGCAGTCAGAAAAGCTTAGGATCTAACTGCACATTGAAGATAAATTACACTCTTTTGGTCTTGACTTCACCTGTTTCTCTTTGGATCTGAGTCTGTCTGCCTCAGGAGCAGTAATCCCCATGTCTTTCTCCTGTGTGTCTTGTGTTTCTTTGGGTTTGAGTCTGTCTGCCTCAAGCTCAGTAATCCCCATGGCTTTCTCCTGTATGCCTTGTGTTTCTTTGGGTTTGAGTCTGTCTACCTCAGGCTTAGTAATCCTCATGGCTTTCTCTTGTGTTTCTCTGAATTTGAGTCTGTCTGCCTCAGGCTCAGAAATTCCCATGGTTTTCCCTTGTATGTCTTGTATGTGTCTGTCTTTCGTTTTTTTTATGTCTGTCCCATGGCTGCAATGTGTGCCTCTGCAGTGTGACTGTTCTGCATGTCAGTAACTGTCTGTCTTGTGTGATGGGGTCAGTTTATGTAATGCTGATTTTGTGTTTCAGTCTTGCCATAGTCCTCTCATCGTCTTGTGTTTGGGAGTCTGTGTCTGGTGTCTCAGTTCTGTCCTGCAGTAGTGCTACCTTCATCTTGTTTGGGTGTCTGTTCAATCTTGCAGTAGTTTTGTCCTTGTCTTGTGTGTTTCTGTCCTGTGTGGTTGGGTGCATCTCTCCTGTGTATGGAAGCCTGTGTTGATGTTCAGTTTTGCTATAGTGCTGTCTTTATTGTGTGTGCGTGTGTGTGTGTGTGTGTGTGTGTGTGTGTGTGTGTGTGTGTGTGTGTGTGCGTGTGTGCGTGTGTGCGTGTGCGTGTGTGTGTGTGTGTGTGTGTGTGTGTGTGTGTGTCTGTCTTGTGTGCAAGAGGCTGTGTAGCTGTCTGTCTTGTGTGTTTCTCTATTCACTCTTTCTATAATGCTATCTTTATCTTGTGTTGGTGTCTGTCCTGTGTGGGGGTGTCTCTGCGGGTGTTAATGTTCAGTCTTGTTGTAGTGCTGCCTTTATCATGTATGTGTCTGTCCTGTGTGAAAGAGTCTGTGTAGATATTTGTCTTGTGTGCCTCTATCCTGTGTGAGAGAGTCTGTCTGGGTGTCTCTGTTCAGCCTTGCTGTATTGCTGTCTTTATCTTGTGTCTATGCTCTGCATAGGAGTCAGTGTGGGTTTCTTTGTGTACCTCTGTGGGACTGGCTACCTTGATGCAGTACAGAGCTTGTTGTAATGTAACAACATTGCTAGTGAATGCAAGTCAGTCATAGCTCTCAACTTCTTGGCACAGAAAATCTGCACAACGCCAAAGATAATGCAGAGACAAGCCCCAAAAATCAAGACAAATTTTAAATATTGCTGCTATAAACTTAAAAAGTTGCTAGAATAAAAGGTCTTGTATTACCATGCATTTTCAGAATGTTTTAAAGTCTGAAACTCAAATGCCTGTCATTATTTAGTGAATTCAGCCCTCAATGGTTTGCCATAAAAATCTAGAAAACTACAAATTTTGAGGAACAGACCAAAAATGAGTAAAATCTGGACAGTCTGTGAAAATCTGGGCAGTTGAGAAGTATGCAGTCAGTGTCTGTGTACCTCTGAGTGGCTACCTTGCTGTGGTACAGGGGCTTGTCATAATGTAACATTGGTACTAAATGCCAGTCCGTGTGCGTGTGTACCTCTGTGAGTGGCTACCTTGCTGTGGTACAGGGGGTTGCCATAATGTAACATTGGTACTAAATGCCAGTCAGTGTGTGCATGTACCTCTGTGACTGGCTACCTTGCTGTGGTACAGGGGCTTGTCATAATTTAACATTGGTACTAATTGGTGGTCAGTATTGTGTACCTTGGCACTTCAATTCTAAATGATCTGAATGTAGTAATGCTACAGTGATCTTTAAATGGTGCTGGATGAGCTTGACAAGGAAGGGGATGTGGACACACTTTATATTCTCCGTGATAGGGCCCCCAACTTGAAACTTGCTGTGGGCCTCCAAAATGCTAGCACTGGCCCTGTTTATAGATTTGGAGGGGGTATGAAATCTGTATTATTTATATTGGTTAATGAGCCAGGATAAGTGGCTATGAGAGTCTAGTGGGCTGTGTTATTTTAACTTATCAAATTCTCATTTAATTTAGCCATTTCTTTTTGGAGACTCTTCTGATCTGGAATTAGGGTAAATCCAAATTTGTTAAAGGAAATGCTGTTTCACATAAATTTGAGAATGGAATGACAGAGCAATCGACTGTTTGGATAAATCTTTGAGGAAATCTTCTGTGGTAGCATGTTCTTTAGCAGTGGTGAGTGTCTAGTCTTCCAGACTCACGTTTTATGATTTCCGGACTAGATATTATTAGATTAACATAAACATTAGGCCTTGGGAATAATGAGAGAGACATGCTGCATTTTCATTGTTTTACTAACAAGTGTTAAGATCCAACATGTAACATGACCGACCTACTCACATGCTTTACTGATGAAATGTATACTAAAATGAGCAGATCCTTTACTGCTGTGAGTTGTTTTGATCTTAGTTAATGAATGACCTCATTAATTTGCTTTAATATTGGGATTTACCGAGAACAGTACTTTACTTATTGTAGTACTATATTGGGTCTAACTCTGTTGTTATTTACAGTGGAGTTTGAATTTTTCTTTGATGGATTCTTTAACCATTAACAAAGCTTTAGCACTTTTTACTCCATGGATTATTTTAACCTTTCTTATTGTAGTTGTTACTGGATGCAGCCCATTTTGTAGGTCACTTATTAGGATTGTGAATATGGAAACTGCATACTGGTATGCCATTACATTGTGGTGAGAGATTGCCTTAGTCGACATAATCTTATGAAGTTGGAATGAAGGTTGTGAGAGCTGAAGAAATTTGGTGTTGTCGTACATGTAGAAAACTATATGGCAATGTTGTGATCCCTTAGGGTGGAAGGGTGTACTTTAATAGGAATGAAATTGTGGAGAAAGTTAATAATTACAAAGCCTTGATGAGAGCTGTCATAAACTAGATTTGATGTTGTGCAATAACTAAATGATATAATTTCAAAGTCTACAAACAGTTTCATCAAGGATGCAATTTGTCTAGGATCTAGGAAATTGACACTGAGATCTCGACGAGATTGGCACTGACATCTCCATGTACAGTAATATTTTTGGATGTATGTATATTTTGCCGAAGGCTCTTGAGAAAATTAAAATAGGCACGTGGGCCTTAATTACCTCTAAATGGGTAGTATACCTAATTTAAGGAGTATTTTATGATGGGTTAATTTGACTATTGTTCAGTCAGAATGGTGGTCACTTGAAGAAGTGGACATGTAGACTATTTTAAGTGGTCCTTGCAAAAGAAAGTTGTCATACCAGTAGTTCTTTTTCCAGGCCTTATGTTACAAATATAATAATACCGTAGAAAAAAGTGCTGGAGGTTTGCATAGCCTTCTTTAATGCATGCTTCTATGATACCCTGGGATCTAGTTTTTTAAATTAGGACCTAGGAGCCCAGAAGATTTGTTTAGCCAGTGATAATTCTAGTGTTTACAAGGCATCATTTTAGTGACACAGTTTTAGTTTTCATGTTGAATTGTAGAGTTGCTTGAGAGTTAAAGCAGAATGAAGGTCCTGAGTGGGGGTGGGTGTCTCCACAAAACAGAAGAAGGTCAAGGATCTTGAAAAGTAGAAAAAAAAAACCCTGAATTTTTGCTTATCAACAAAAGGTTTTGCCAGAATTTTTCCTAATAAATGTTGAGAAAGACAGTGTTTGCCCAGGAGGAGTTGCAGTTGATTTAGGAGGAGGTATAATGAAGTACTTTTGGGCTGTTGTAAAAGTTGTGGAAATATGTGAAAGGATAATGAACAGGCCGACTGATGGTGACTGCAAACTTACCAGTTTGGTGTCAGTAAATAGGCAACAAGGAGGAGAAGATGAAGAGTATGAAATAAAAAGTTAATTATTTTATTCATTTTTATTGTTTACTTAGGTGACATTTTGAGACTTGGTTACTATTGTGTTAACAGGTGTTGTTGAAAGAAAATGTGTTAAGAGGCCTGATCTATAAATCTGCTAGATGCTGCAGTGGCTGGGATGTGTTTGAGTAGATTTTAAGAACCCCTTGTAATGATGCTTTACAAAGTACCTTAGATTTTTTTCACTCCAGAAAGAGTTGAGCACAGACAGAAGAGTTCATTTTGCACATTGTGCTGGATAAAAATATCCCTTTAGGTAAGAGTTTATTACTTAATGTGCACTGATTAAAAAACAAATAAGACAACTCCCTAATATCAGTTTACAGTCTTTGCTGTAAATGGATTGCTATTCCAGTAACAGAAAGTTGCTAGATCATATCTCTAGGGATGATCAAACATCATAAACTCAGTCAAGCCAAAGGTTAAGAAGGTCACACAGAAAAGCCAGAAAAACAGCAACAAACATAAATACCCCAGATAAACCAGTGTCTTCAATGCATAATACATTAAATCTCCTTTGAAGAAGCCCCATGGAAAAAATGCAAACAACCCTTTATAACTGGAACCTAATGCATAAAGAAATAAAAATAAATGCTGCTTCAGGGATACAATAAAAATAAAAATAAAACAAAAATACAGCCAGTAAAGAAATGAATGAGATGAGCTATATGAACAGTAGATTTTAGTGTTACTGCAAACCTTTTGTATGTAAATTGTATGGCTGGTCATCAAAATATGTTTACTGAACCACGAGAGATGGGGTGAAGTACACAGATCCAACAGCCTGCAGCAAAGAATTAGGATAAATATGCATTTCAACAAGGATTCAATAATTAAAACCTAGTTTCAGGTCAGTATTCAATACAGAGAAACTAAACGCTGACATTTTAGCTCTTGTACATTTCTAATTTAAAAATAAGTTCATTAATTATTCTGTTTTAAAGCTCTTTGTTCATGTGTATATCCAGATTAAGGAAGAACTTGACCAGCAACAATGAATGAGCTATTTCATTTTTTGCTAAGTAAGCCATTTTTAATCTATGTGATGAAAATTTGTATAATAAATCTTGCAATTACATACCTAATTGCTTCCATTCTAGTGAGTTTTACCACTGCTGACATAAACTTGAGCCATGCTGGAGTAACAGAATGCAAAGGGCAAGTATGTTTACCATATTTTGGTGATCAGGGTGCACAGATTGTGCAAACAAACTAAGTGTACATATATGTGTGTGTGTGTGTGTGTGTGTGTGCGTGTGTGCGCGTGTGTGTGTTTGGCTACTTTTTTTGGTATAATCAAAAATACAAGGCCATTTCCCTTGCATTGTGATTGCCTGTTGTATTGTAGTGTGTATAGTCGATCTTTGTATACTTGATGCTGTTCTTATGACAATATGAAGATTGTATTTAGCTCTTTTCATGTATTGATGATATAATCATATATACATGTGTGTGTGTGTGTGTGTGTGTCTGTGTATGTTTCTATCTATCTATCTATCTATCTATCTATCTATCTATCTATCTATCTATCTATATGTCTACTGAATTTAAAAGAAAGACTCAAATGCTGAAGTTCAAAATGGCAGCAAGACAAACATCAGTACTCTATATGCACACACCAAACAATCCCTGGGATTCATTAACACAATGAGCAGCAGCACTCATTATATATGCATGCTGCTCATTTACTTACTTGTTTCCTAGCACTGGTTTGTAGCCAGCAGCAGTGTTTATGGACATGAAACAGTGCTGGGAGTCATGAGCACACAATGTGAGCAAAACTGCTTGCCTGTCTGCAAACGTATTTTGTGAGCACATGTGGACAGCTTATATGAAGTAAGGGCACGTGAAGTATAAGAATGCAGATACAGGGGATGTGTAATTGGGAGAATGTACACAGAAATGATGTTAATAGTGCAGAGATAAGTATGAGGGAAGGGTAAATGGAAGAAACTTTCTGAATTTACTCAGTTAATGTATTCAAATTTGATAATGTCACAAAGAAACATTTCAACAGAAAGACATCCATATGGTAGTAATGAATTATACTGTTTCTAATTGTTATCTATGTACATAACTTAAAAATGGGCAAGTTAACAAAGGCTGTGGAAGGGACAGAATGCAAAATTGTAAGAAAGAGGAGTAAATGTGATATTAATGTTGATAACATGCCTAGCTGAAATAACAGCAAGGCCAGTGGATACATTAGGGACTATTCGCATGCAGAGCATTTATTGAAGATGACATGTATATACAGGGAATGAATGTATCAAAGTTGTCATTTTTATTTTATTTATTTTACATTGGTTTACTGGGAAAGTTTGACTTGGAACAAGTCAATTTTCAGCAGAGGCCTGGGGAGAAACACTCCATACATGTGTCTTTGTAAATGTGGGAGGAAACCCATATGAATGCAGGGAGGACATGCAGACTCCACACAGAAGTCAACCCAGCCAAGAATCGAACTAGAGAACCTCTTGCTGTTAAGCAACAATGCAAACTGCTGCACCACTATCCTCCACTTCACCCTGTATAAACAAGGCATGAGCCATATAGCAGCTATGTCACACACAGAAGAAAGGGACATGCTTTACCATTTGTTGCTAAGGGATAATCATAGATGGCAGCTATATTAGCTTGACATATTTTAGACAAGCATGTGTTTTATATTTACATGCACTATAACCAATAATATAATAGCAATCAAACTACACAAATGACAAATGATAAAACAGACCTGTTGACATTGCAATAGTTCAAGGTCTCAATTGTAAATGGAGCATATATAATACAGAATTATACTGGGCATGCTCACAAAGACTTTGCAGTGAACACTGACATAACAGCATGCAAAAACACAAACATACAAGAAAGTGTTTAAACACATGTCCAATCACACCTTATGATGATCTGGCATCGTGCTATCCAGGAGGATATGTTATGTAAGTCATTAAGACTAATAAAGCTGTACAATGTGAAAAAAAAATTAAAGTAATAAATAAATATTTGGAGGAAGACATGCAATATAATACGTTCTTATCTGGAAATTTAAGTAATGCCTGTGAACAATCAATGGCATACTAAACATTTGCATCTTGCCAGACTCAAACACATGCCAGGACAGATATCAGAAAGATGCAGGTCAACCTGTGAGGCCAAAGAAATTCAAACACAAATAAAAATTCACCTAAACAGACAAAATTGGACCAGAGAAGTCAACATTGCAGAAGCAAGAGTAACAATGGTCCAAAAAACATCATTTTGCTATAAAACAACAAACAAAGCTTTCGAGTTAACAAATTCTTCTTCAGTATAGTGTTAAATCAGCCAAGCTGTAATGTGAACTACTAGCTAGAAATTATATACTAATTAAACAAGCAGACAAGGGAGGAAAAGTAGTAGTTATGAATACTGGTGATTATTTTATTTATTTATTTTATTTTATTTATTTTACATTTGTTAACCGGGCTGGTCTAGCTGGATACATATCCGTTTTCAGTAGAGGCCCGAGGAGAAAAGCTCCAATACACAATAGAAGTACATAATTAAATTGCAAGATTCAAAGTATTGTTACAACAAGAGAATATAGCTTACATATGCAGGAATGAAAATTTACATAGATGTTATATAAGACAAAAGGACAGACAGGAAATTATACACAAAACATTGATTTCGTTACAGATACTGGAAAATAGACTGAAATCAGAGATTTTCCTTATTACTAAAAGGAAAGAGAAATTTTAGAGATCTGCAATTAGGGAAATGGGCTAGGGAAGTGGAACTAGAAGTTATGAGATATGTAGTTAGTCAGGTTCACGACATGGGCATGTCCATTGTGTGGAGAGATATTCTTTAAGGTTAGCTTTGAAATGATTGAGCGAAGTAGTAAGTCTAAGGTTGTTTGGCAGGGAGTTCCACTGCTTGCCAATGGAATTACGAAGGGCATCCCCACCTGAGTTTTTTGCTTTAATGGTTAGGATCTGGATGCTGTTTGATGATCGGAGACTGTTGAGGTTAGTATATGGAGTGAGAATTTTACACAGTGAGGGAGTTCTATCAGGATGGTTGATTATTTTATAAGCTTCGCGAGTTGGCTAAGTTTGAGGAGATTTGGCAGTTCCAACCAGCCAAGTCTTCGCAGATTAAGGCAATGATGGGTTCGATAAGGGGAACCTGTAATAAATCTGGCAATGTGGTTATAGGCAAGAGAGAGCATGTTAAGTTCACGTTTATTGAGAAAAGAGAGGATCGGGAAGCATAGAGGAGGGAAGAGAGGAGATGGGTGCGAGCAATAGTTAATTTGGTAGTGGGAGTTAGGAAGTTTTAATTCTGTACATAGATCCTAGTTTTGTTAACAGACTTAACTGTTTGGGTAATGTGTATGTCAAATTTGAGCTTATGATCAATAGTGACACCTAGCAGTTTGGTACTGGTGACAGGGGTTATGAGGGTCCCATTATTGGATTTAATATGAAAGGTTATGTTGTTAGTGTTTGGGAGTTCTTTACCTAGAGGTGAGAAGACGTTGGGGAAGAAAAGTAATAGTTTGGTTTTAGCTGGGTTAAGTAGAAGTTTTAAGTCAGTGAACCATTTTTCAGCTAGTGAAAAACAATGTTGTGTGGTCATTTGGAGATTCGAGAGGGAGACGTCGGAGCAGATTAAGGTGGAGTCGACGGCATATTGTATGCAGGTGGATTTAGGGATGACTGATTGAAGGTCATTTATGAAGATGGAAAACAGAAGTGGGCCCAGTATCGAGCCCTGAGGAACGCCTAAGGTATTCGGGAGCAGTCCTGATATTCTGTTTTGCCATAGGACAGCTTGTTGCCTACCAGTGAGGTAGGCCTTGAACCAGTTTAGTGCTGGAGTGTCCAGACGTAGGGTTTCAAGGATGTTGAGAAGGAATTGATGATTGACCATATCAATGCTTTTGATAGGTCCAGAAAGAGGGCAGATGATATGAGTTTGCTATTGCGATTGTTGTTGATTGAGTCAATAAAGGAAAGGAGGGCAGTAGTTGTACTATGGTGGGCTAAAACCATGCTGGGCATTGGACAAGAGATTATTAGAGGTCAGATAGTGAAGAAGTTGTTTGTGGATGCATCTTTCCATGATTTTCCTATCGGGGACAGAATGGCTATTGGTCTATAATTTGACATTTCCAGGAGGTACCTCCTTTGTGAAGTGGAATGATATAGGAAGTCTTCCAAATGGAGGGAATGTTCATCTCAGTTATAGTTCTATTTATTAGGATTGTTATGGGGTAGGCTATTTCATCAGATGCAATTTGTAAGAATTCAAGAGGAAGGTGGTCAGCCGCTAGGGTAGTTGGTTTGAGTTTTTTAGGAGGGAGCGCATAGGAGGAAGAGACTGGCTTTAAATTAAAGGGGTAGGGTTGTCACGCTGCAGTTTAGCAGCAGGTGGGGAAGTGGAGGTAAGGTGACTGGCTAGGGTTTGGATAGTCTCAGTGAAGAAGGAGTTAAAGGTGTTGGCTACTTCTTCTTGGCCTTTCTCCAAGAGTTTCTCAGGGGTTGGGGTGGAAGTTTTGCCTGGGTGCAGAAGGTTGTTAAAGCCTGCCCAGAATTTCTTTGGGTTGTTCTGGTGTTTTTTCTGGAGGCTGCAGAAATATTGTTTTTTGTCTTGGGTTATGGCAGTTTTCGTGGCATTTCTTAGTTGTTGAAATTTACAACGGTCTTGGGGGGTTTTTGTGGCTCTCCATTTGTCCCAGGCTAGGTCACGAAGTTTGATTTTGGATTTAGTATCAGTAGTGAGCCAAGGTGCTATGCGAGTTTTGGTTCTAATTTGTCTATGTGGAGCATGTGAGTCAAGTATTTTAAGGAACGTGTCATTGAAGTGGGACACACTCTCTTCTAGTGGAAGAGTCTTTAATATGGTCCAGTTTCAGGATTTCAGGTCAGCAAGAAATAATTGAGGGACGAATTTTTTTTTGTTTCTGAATAATCTATATAGGGGGGTGTTAGAAGTTGGGCATTTATGTTTAATGATATAAGTTATTAGGTGATCGCTGAGGTCATAGGGAAGGGTACCAGTGGTGTAGTTATTAGAGTCTCTATTAGTAAGGATCCAGTCAATTATACTTTCTTTTTGAAGTGAGTTGCCTATTCTGGTTGGGGATAGGATATTTTGGGAAAAACCATGTAGGTTAATAGGTTGTGGAGTTGTATGGGTAGAAAAGAGAGACCAGTCAATGTTGACGTCCCCAAGAACTATGGTTTCTTGTGGGTAGTTGATGGCTAGCCAGCTCAGGGATTGCTCCAGGTTTTCTGTGTTCTTCCCTGGTGGGATATAGGTTACAATAAGGTTGATGCTTTTGAGTGTTTAGGCAGATCTGTAGGGCTATAAT
Organism: Protopterus annectens; assembly: GCF_019279795.1. NCBI lineage: Eukaryota > Metazoa > Chordata > Ceratodontiformes > Protopteridae > Protopterus > Protopterus annectens. The sequence goes on from NC_056745.1 coordinate 813,080,590, forward strand.
TTCTAGGTTTGAGATCATGGGAGGTTGTACTTGGTTCTTAAGGATGTTTAGTTTATTTTTAAACATAATAGCTATTCCTCCACCTTTTTTCTTTGCACGATCAGCCCTGAGAATATTGTACCGGGTGGGAGGATCTCTTCATTCTTAGTAGTGGGTTTTAGCCATGTTTCGTTAGACACATGATGTCAGGGGAATGACTAGCTATGATGGCATGAAGGTTGTGAATTTTGTTGTTAATGCTTCTTAGGTTCAAGTGTAGTATTAGAAGGAGTCAGTAGATTTTTGGGTTAAATTATGGGGATTAGAGATTGGCATAGTGGTGGGACCTGGGTTTGGGTGAATATCTCCATCGATGTTAATACAATTTTTCAAGTAAACTAAAAATCTTTGTAGTTTAAATAGTATTTTGAGATTAGTTTTGTTATGTGGAATTTTAGGGTGTTTAAGTGTGGGGTGGACTATTTTGGGGATATATTTTTGTCCTGGTAGATTGAGGGTGGTATATAACTGTCATGGAGAATGAATTGGAAGTTAGTGTGGCACTTAGGGAAAGGAATGCCTATAAGAGTTTGGTTTTCATATTTTGTTAGGATATAGGTGGTGATGAGAAGTATAATTATGATGGGGGTAATAGTATAAGTGAAATTTGCCATACTGAAGTAGGGAAGTAGGTATCGAGTGGGGGAAGAGACTTTGTGTGAGGTTTGTTAGAGGGTTGGGCCTTGGGGTGGGAGGAGTTATGGAGTTTGACAAGGGAGCCTTGGATTTGTTAAGTGGGAAAGTGGGAGGGACTATTTGTAGCTATAAAAGTAGGGAGGCTGGGGGGGGTGGGATAAGGGGGCAGGGAAGGGAGCGGAGCGGAGCCCGAGCGAAGCGAGGGCGAAGCGGAGCGGGGCCTACACTGCCAGGAGATTTTGCAGGGTCTTAAAGGTAACAATTTCCAGTAGAATAACTCAACACAATGGAGTTACTAGTGCTGAATTTATAAAGATACAATTTTTACAGGCTTTGTATTATTAAAGTCTTCAAGAGTGTCAGGTTCTTAACAAGGACAGTATAGTTCTCTCTGAATAGGGTACTAATGCTTTGTGTTTACCCTGATTTTTAAGAAGAGTTGAGGCTGCAGGTTTAGTTTTCTTTTGTGGTCCTGATGGGCGCTGTCAGGTCTTGGGAACCACAGGAAGCTAGGCAAGGGAGGGGGGCTACCTATGATACAAGTGAGGGAGAGAGATATGAGTATTAGTGTTAATAAGGTTGAATATTAGTACTAGCAGGCTAAAACAGCTATCCTGTTTAGCCACAAACACACTCAAATGCCTTCATATTCCATAAAGTATGCAGTTAAAGAGAAACATTCTAATACTATGAAATGGCATCTAATGACTTCAGCTTAGTTACATACACAGCAGATACTGAAATTTTAACTTTAAATGAGTTCAGCTCTAGGTCGCTAATGCGTTATGATTAAAAGGTGCCTAGAGTTAGTCAGGAACATGTGCAGGCCTTTGCATAGTCTTTAAAACACATTCTTATACATAAAATAGCATCCAGTTACTTTAAATGACTGCAGAATTAGGTCGCTTATGGTTTATGATATAAAGACATTAAATGTAAGTCAGTAACATTTGCGAGCATTTACATAAGCAGTAAAACACATTCAGGTCCTTTAAAATAGATTCAGTTGCCTTTGTATACTTAAAATAGCATTCAGATTACTAAATTATAACTTTAAATGACCACAGAACTAGGTCGTATATGTGCTTTGCTGAAAAGATTCCCTGCCCTACACCGCCATTTTAATTTATTTTAATTGGATTAAAATTTAATTTAATTTAATTTAATTTATTTTAATTTAATTTAATTTTATTTTAATTGGATGTTGCATTTATTGGAAGATGAGAGTACATTTAAGAAGATTAGTTGCTTACAGGTGAATGATATTGTTTATAAAGTGAAAACTTTTTTATATGATTTACTAATGGAATGCTCCATTACACCAAAGCTATATAATTACTTGTATTTAGCACATCCTGTGATTCTAAACATTTACAGTCTCCCAAAAATACATAAAAATATTACCAATCCACCAATGAGACCTATTGTATCAGGGAAAAGATGGATTACCGCTGCACTATCTAAATACTTAGAAAAAGAGCTACATGGTATCTTACAGTATAGTAAAAGTCTTATTAAAGATGTAAATTAATTTTTAAAATCATTGCATACCTGGTCGAAAGAGAACTGTGTCACAAGAGTGTTTTTAGTTACTCTAGATATAAAGTCACTATTTACCAGTGGCGACTGGTGACTTCAAATCAAAGGGGGGCTGCAGGAGACAGATGAATGGGTGGGGTCAACGAGAAGGGGTGTGGCCAACTAGAAAGGGGAGGGGCTATGCTCAAAACCACAAAAACTGTAGCTTTAATTAAATACGCTGCCCTGGGTGCCAAACCGTCATTATGAGAGTCCAATCAAGACAAAATGAAGTGTAGAAGAAAAAAAAATATTTCAATGCATTGGCTGCATGACAGCTTACTTAATATCTAGACGGAAACAAAAAGGTTGTGAGGCATGAAAAAATAAATTACTTTTTAAATACATGACTGGAATGCCAGTCAAAATCAAGTATAACAAAAACTAGCAGCACTCAACTCAAACCTCTTCTCATTGCACTGCAGTTCTAATTATAATTTATATTCAGCTTTATTAAAGTACCAAGTAACATGCTGAAAGTAGCAATCCCTGTAATACCCCCACTTGTAAAAATGTTTCTTATCCAAAAAAGACCTGCTGCCTGACAACAACTATCTACTTGTTTCATGGGGAAAACATGATCGAAGCAAAAAATGAAAAGCAAACAAGAAACAAGCTCAAGATACATTGTTTAAAGGATTACTGTACAGGTAATGGACCACACATGATAGATTGGCATTCTGTTTGTATTACAGGTAAAACCTACAAAGATGACTGCAAGTCTCCAACAAATGTAATGAGCTTCTTAAAATAATGTAATCCTGTCCTTTATTACAAATACTGTCATATGCATTTCAGTACCCAAGGCTTATACATTATCTAGTTATGTAAGTATTCTTTGCATGGCAACAACAGAAAGGCTTTCAGTGTTGGCAATTCTTTAACAGTATGCTTATTAAAGCTTACTTGCATTTTACAATCTCAGACAAGCTTACCTGATGGTCATTAAAGCATTGCTACTTAAACACAGAGGAACAGGCACTTTCTGAGTAATAATAAGCATAAATCAACAATATAAAAATATGACAGAAACCAGAACATTCTTCAAAATCAAGGACAGAATAAAAGCAGCACTTGTGTCTACCTTAGATGGGGGGATACTCTGCACATTTACACTGCATAACTGCTCCTTTAATGATTCGCCACTAATTTACCAAAAAAACACAATTTTATGAAAAATGGACCAAAAATGTGATGCAAAAATATAAAATAGCCACACAATACAGCTGGGAACCTGTCAAAGAAGGAACACTTTTTAATATTAGTACTGCTAACGTGAGCAGCTGACAAAATAAAAGAATATACATGCATTTCTGAAGTAAAAGTAATCTATAACTCTGATTATTACAGTTATTTCTTAATTTTAAGCCCTCCACATTTTCTTCCAAAATTGCCATTTTGCAGCAGGATTATTAGGGGAAGAGCAACATTTTCAGCCAAAATCGAGGACAGTTGAGAGGTTTGGATATGCCTAATTCAATTCTATAAAGCAATTTATTTGCACGTACCTCTCAACCTGTTAATGCAGGAAATCTGGATAAGGCCAAATATACATATAAACAGTACTATAAATTGTTGTATAAACTGAGACAATTGATAGAATAACATGCTTTACCATGCATTTTTCTGAAGGTTATGAAGTCAGTGTCTGTCATTATTTAGTGACTTAATTCCTAAATTATTTGCCAGAAAACCACACATTTTATGAGTAAGAACAGACCAAAAATACCAGGCAAGCAGCTAATTGTACAACAACATTCTCACAGCCCCTACCCCTCTACTAACCTCTCAGCTTAACAATTGCAGACAAAGCCAAAAATAACTGCAGAACAAAGGTGTGACATCAGAGATAGTTTAAAACATTGCAATGATAAACTTAGCAGAACGGTATTTGCATTAGCATGTATTTATTTATTATTTATTTATTTTACATTTGTTTACCGGGAAAGTCTGACTGGACACAAGTCCTTTTTCGGTGGAGGCCCAGGGAGATAAGCTCCAGTAAACAGTATATATATATATATATATATATATATATATATATATATATATATATATATATATATGTAAACAAAGATAAATAACACAATATCTCAATTAGCATACCAATTCAACAACAGGACAATATTGTGCAATACAGCATCTAGTGGAAACAATAACATATGCACAATACTTATATCTGGTAAAGAAGAAGGCGAGTAACAATAGGATGAGGGAGGTGTATGTTAAACAAGTATGATAGACATAGTTAGATATAGAGAGCTCAGAATTATCCAGGATGATAACAAGAACAGAGACAGTTTTCCATAAAGTGAGATTTTAGGAGCCTTTTAAACTGTGCCAAAGAGCAGTCAGAGGAAATATTGGATGAAAGTTTGTTCCACAATTTAGCCATAGCATTGGAGAAGAGAGAGTCACCAGCTGAGTTGTTATCTTTGGTAGTTTTTAACAACACTTTGTTACTAGAGCGTAGGGGTCTGATAGTGGTATATGGTTGTATTATATTGTTGAGAGGAGGGATTTTATCTGGCTGGTATAGGAGCTTGTGGGCAAGAATAAGTTGTTTGAAATGTAGCAACTGAGGAAATTCAAGCCAGTTAAGTTGTTTAAGTGCAGTGCAGTGATATGACCTATGTGAGGCATTAGTAGCAAATTTGGCAGTTTTATTGTTGTAAGATTCAAGCTTGGTAAGGTCAGTTTTACGGAGGCTGGTTAGTATTAGGGAGGCATATAAGAGAGTTGAAAGGAGGTGTGTATGGGTGACAGTAGCTTTTGTGGAATTAGATAGGAACTGCTTGTTTCTGTATAGAAGATCTATTTTCTTGTGAACTTTTTTAATAGCTTGTGCATACTTTGAAAGTACTTTGCAATGTATTAAGACATCAGTACATTCTGTAGAATGCTCACAGCCCCTAACCTGCAAAGTCTCAGCACAACAATTCTGGATGAAATAAAAAATAAAAACAAGACAAGGGTGTAACATTAACAACATGCTTATACATTGTGTGACCTCATTTTTTAAGAAACAAACAAAAAGTACCAGGGAAACATTTGAACACTGTGCAACATTCTCACAGTATCTAACCATGCTCCCAACCTCTCAACACAATAACTACAGACAAAGCAAAGATTATTATAGAACAAAGTTGTAGCTACAGGGATAGTTATAAACATTGCTGGTATACACAATACTAGCAGAACAGGGTTTGCATTGGTATACATTAAAACATCTATACATTCTGCAACATTCTCAGAGCTGCTAATCCCCCTCCCAACCTCTCAACACAATAATTCTGGACAAAGCAAAAAGTTATAGAACAAAGGCGTAGCATCAATGATAGTTGTAAACACTGCCGGTATACACAATGCAATACTAGCATCCCAGGGCTTGCATTCATATACATTACAACATCTATACATTCTGCAACATTCTCACAGCCACTATCCTCCCACTGGGTCTATATTAGAACATCGACTTTTTAAAACGTCGAATGTTCTAATATTGACCCCTATTCAGTGAACGCTGACAACATCGAACATGCAGAACAGCAAATTTTGTCCTAGGGAAAAAAATTTGCTGTTCCAACACACATACACACAACACAAACACACCAAACAAACAGCAATCCGCACACATACACCTAAAATCCTACATCTAGCCCTACACTAAACTGTACACACACCACTAGCTATCCACTTACCTTAACCCAAACCCTAACCCTAAGGTCCTTCACTATCGCACACTCACCTCACCCACACCCTAACCCTAACTCACCTACCCTGCCCTAACCCTCACGTCCACACAATCGCACACTTACCTGACCCACACCCTAACCCTAACTCACTTACCCCACGCCCTAACCCTCACATCCACACAATCGCACACTTACCTGATCCCAACCCATAATTTTCCACTATAGTGCTGAACATAGCGAAGCCACAGGAATGGCCAACCAAATTCCTTCCCTTGGAAGAAATTCGGTGTGCTGCAGCTTCACTATTTTCAGCGTTCGCTGAATGGGGTCAATATTAGAACATTCGAAGTTGAGAAACTTCGATGTTCTAATATAGACCCCCTCCCACCACCAATCTTTCAGCACAATTGTAGACAAAACAAAAATAAATTAATGAATATTTTTGTGCAAGACCTACTAAAAAGAATACATCAAATCTGGAGATTAATTATTCCAGACAAGTCTCACTTTCTCAATCAATTAGCAGGAGAATTCTGGACAAAGTGAAATAAAATACAGCTACATTCCCTCACCCCTATCCTTTTAGCACAAAAACTTTGCACGAAAAAGTAATATAATCATCTTCTTAGGTTACCTCATCCCCCAAAATAATAAAGTTAAATATAAACCCCAAAACATACCTTTTCTGCAGTTAATAGAAGACTGCTACTAATCCTTTCCCCCTTCTTCAGAACTGTAGGCTGATCTGCTGCTTGCTTCCCCTCCATAAAGACCAGACCAGTTCAGTCCTTTTAAACTGGCCTTGAAAAAACATTTTTTCAGACATTTAGGAAATTGCCCTTAAAAGCGCAGTTAAAAATACCTTAGCTTGTCCCACGATCGCTCCTGCAAAGCTTGAATCCTCCATCCTTCCTCCATCCTTGCACAGGTAATGGAGAGCCCTGATCGATCTCCCTCTGATAAAATGCAAGGCAAACTCCTCTCTTGAAAAACAAGAAGAGAAGTAATGCTTGCTACACACACATGCCCTTTTAAAGGCAGTTGAAATAGGAAGTACTTTGCAAGGACCAATCAGGTCCTTGCTTCATTATTTCCCTTAAAAAAAAAGAAACAAAAAAAATTGTGATTACACGGTGACATCACACAGCCGAGCGGACATCCATGAGGTGCAGAAAAACCTGTGGCTGCTGCATGGGGGCCTTCATTCATGAGGTAATAATCAGGAGCTCCCAGTGGCCACAGGTTCTGATGGTGCCTAATGCCAGCTATGTCTATAAAAGCAAGCAATGACTTTTTCCAAATATCTTAAAACGTGCCACAATCATAACCCTTTCCAGGACAAACTCATTAAAATCATAGTAGACTTCAGCTTCAGCTGTAATCTCACATTATTGAGGAAGATCTTGGAGAAAATGGCACAGTTGTAAGCATGTGAATGCATTCAAAAATATTTTTTGTGGGACAATGCAAACTAACAGCACTTTGGACTTTTACCTGATGACAGCTTTGCAAACAGATATGTTGGCCTGGTATATAAAGGTGCTTGTAGACCTTACAAGGCATTTGACCTGGCAATAATTTTCATTTATCAGACCTAAAAACTCTTGGTTCTAATTCCAGTGTGCTAAACAAGAAGTGAACTCCACCTTTGATGCCTTTATTTGACAAAACTGTCTGATTACAATCAATAAGAAGATTCCATCAAAGTCTCCATTCTCACTTTTTAACAACCTCTCTCCCTAACACCGACCCCAAATTAAACATTCACATAGATTCTGATGGCACAGTCATCAGTATAACATCAGTATATAAAGTTAACATTAAAAATCAGCTTGACAAAGACCTTATTAATCAATAAGACTGGCTTATCTAAAATAGACCACTACTCTGTAGTTTACAGTGGCTTGTATCTTGAAGACGTGGATGTAGTTGAAACAGGAGGCTTGTTACAAGTTTAGCCAGTAGTTTGGATATGTAGTATATATATGCTGAAGTATGAATGGCAACCCTGTATGTTGAACCTAATTGTTGCCCTTTCTATTGTACCTCTTCAAACATATTTTACATGGTGCCAGAAATGAAGTACCTTTTCAAAGTGCCAGTCTAACAGTTTGAAGAGATGAGCCATTCAAAAGTCAAAGAGAGACATTTTCTGATAGTATATTGCCTGTGGGATCATAGCTAGGTGTAATAAAAAACTGGTGAGCTGACATTACATTTAAAAGTATCAAACTTCACAGTGATAATTTCACTGTTAATATTTATAAAATTATGCTTTTCTTATTAAATTTTCTTGCAAAACCACCAGTCACCAATTTTTCTCATATTTATCATTACCAGAATCTTCTGTATTATTTTTTAAGATGAACCTCCTATAACTATTAGTGTTTCACAGACTGCATATTAATTATTCAGAGAACTTGAAGCTCCAGCACCAGAAATCTGAACTGTAGTTCAACAACCTCGGTGTCAGACTGAGCCTGAGACAATGCCTCTTCATTGCCACTGTGACAATGTGAGGTATTGCAGGCTATGCCAGGAGACATAGGGCAGTAGATGTGTAACATATGTCAGCACAGCTACCTGGAATTTTGTTAAGAATTCTATACCATTTGTATATCAAACTGATTTGTACAGATGCTTGTGTTAAAATGTATTTGTAAACTGTGTTAAAAGATGTGCCAACATTGTGTGCTGCTGTACACAAAAGAAATATACATTTATGTCAGACTGTACTGTTGTAACTGAGAAAATGTATTTATGTATACTGGAAGAGAAGAGGTTAAGCTCAGTCCTTTGAAAAATTGTGAGAAATTAAATTACTTAATTTAGTTCATAGAGATTGCATCTTACATTTCTAACTGTGGCAGAGATAAATTTCTGTCAGAGAATTGTTTATTAGCTCCTGTAGGAAGATCGGAAGTGTTTTATTGTTTTATGACTTCCAGAAGCTGCAACAGATCTTAGCAAAGCTCTATGAGTGTGTATTATTGACAAATATGTGTTAAATCCTGGCAGCTACTAGCCAACAGGGTAGCATGGAAATCAGATGTCAGATTACCGGATAAAATTATTTTTTTTAGTACTAGATGAGACTGAAGTCTAAGAGCAGTCTGTTTTTTTAAAACCTGACAAAGAAGTATCCCCCCACCTACGTAATCATGCTTTGCTCTAGTAAGTGACCTGGGAATAGTAATTCTTTAGATCAATCAGGAAAATATGCTGAGATTAGTTAAGTACTGTTTTTTTGTATCTATGTGAATTTATTCATCTGTGTTATTTTAATATTTCCTGTGATCGAAACTCTTGTGTTTATTGTAAATAGATATTCCATGTTTCATGTTCTTTTATTGTTTGTTATTAAAGATATTTAAACTTTTCATTGTGGCTGGTCCTTTAGAGAATATATTAACCATTGAGAGTATTTATATCTATTTGGTGACTCTGTGGTCACTCCTGAAAGCCTTACTGCATTGGCCAAATACTACCATTGGCATTAATATTAATTTTACTCAGTATAATTAGGTACCCTTGTAAGAGTCTTAGAGTAGCTGAAGTTGGAGTATCTGGTGGTAGTGTAACTATCTTGTATTCTGGGAAGAAGGGGCATAACTAATAAATCTGTGGCAGCCTTTTCCCCTTTTCCAGCATGCTGCAGTAGACACATTTAGGCTATCTTTCATGTCAGCCCCAACAACAAGGATTCAGTGTGAACCTTGTTCTGAGCTGCCTGGACCTCTGTCAGTGGACAGGGGCAGGAAATCTTTGTTTCAGTCAGTGGTGACTTGGTAGGGTGACCACCCCCATAGTCATATGTTTACAGGGGAATTGCAGCTTCCCTGTTTCTGGTCACTGTGAGTATATCTCTGGCCATTGTCTTATTTTGAAATATGTACATCAGTGGCCTTCCACTGCATTCATATCATTGACCACTTGCTCTCAGATATCTTCACAGGAGGTCTTGTTGCCCCTGCCTCTCTCTAAGAGGAATGACTCATGGTGATGTAGGGCCTGAATGATCACATCATGCTCAGCATCAGTTTATGACAGTTTATGGGGGTGCAGATGTTTTGGGTGCTATAGCCTTTTATGAAAGGAAATATAACAGAAAAGATAAAAAAATAAGTAAAACAAAATGGATCGTTAAACTTGAAAAATATCTATGAAATTATCCATCCATCATACACAAAATCCATGAAAAAAGAAGGCTTTATATGAATACACAACTTAATATAGCCCCCCTCCCACCCACCCACAATAAAAAAAAGAAAATTTATAGCAGGGAAGATATTTCTGTCACTCTGTAGTACACTGCATCATTAACAAAAATAATGTAGACCTGTCAAGGTTAATAATTTTTGGTGTGATAAACACATTTGTGGAGGGCAACCAAGTAGACATCAGAGCATTAACATAATTGTCTGTGCTAATAACACAAAAACCCATGACCTTGGTAATAAGTAATACAGCAATCTTCTGAAGAAAGTGGTCAGCTTTCAAGATTTAAATTCTCATTAAAATGTCAGCATGATGTAGAAAAATTTTGCAGGATCAAGAAATAACTGTGGTACACATGTCTGTTGCAATAGCTGCTGAAAATAATGCAGACAGTAAAGAAATACTTCTATTGTGAAATGCAATACTTAACTAAAGTTGAAATATGTAAATTTTTACATAAAAGCAACCTACCTTTGCAGCATGTCAGTTGTTAAGTAGCAATGCGTATTCAAAGCAAGTAGCAGTATCAAGCTCTCTGTATACAAACAATCTCCCCTACAGCATTACAAGTTCCTTACCTCCATGATTACCTTTATATAGTGCAGATTCAGCTCTGTCAGCACTGTGAGTATGGACATGAGGAACTCATTATTATCCATAAATTCAAAAATCTGCACAGTCTTTGAGGTATACTCATTGGAGGTGTGTCAGGAGAAGGCAATTACAAGAAAGTGTATGACTATATTTACTGAATTAGGAGATCAGCTTTGCTAAGAGTTATATGAATTGCTTATGTCCACAATGTCTGCATCTGAGTACATTGTGACTGCAATTGTAGGGAAGCAGATTACTCATTGAAACATATCAGCTGCAAGACAAATTACAAAGCATTCTTGTTAATGAAGAATACATAAGGAAATAATGTTCACAAAATAAAAAGAAGCAAAGAGGTGCAGCCTTCAAATGTTTTATTTGATATTATGTGAGGAAAGATTAACTTCTCTGTTGCCAGTATCACAGCCATCCACATGTCTAACTGCAAATTACACAGGACAAAGTTCAGATCTTGGTTTTGTTGCACTTGTAATGTCGATTGATAATATGTCACATCTAGAGTACATGTAACCTCATTTTTTACCTTCCCAGTATAAGTAGGTGTGTGTGTGTGTGTGTGTGTGTGGCGCATGCTGATAAAAATCTTAAGTGCGTCTTGAAAATGGCTTGCTGTCCTGGGGTTCTAATCCAGAGATAGAGGAAGTCCTATACATTGATGCTTGTTTAAAGATCATAGGCACATGTTGCAATGCAACAAAGTTGAGGAAATATCTGAACTTGACATTTTAACTATTTGGCTTATAATGTCTCCTCAATTTCACTGAATTTTTTTCTTTTCTCTTCATCGTTTGCATGTCATTTGGCATTGCACACTATGGACTGGCAGCAGTCACTAGTAGTGAACTACACTTCATTTCTTAAGGAAAAAATTGAAAATTTAACTGGGGCTGCCTTTTGTAGGGCAAACAATCCTGGTTACAGTGCATTGATGTCAGCACTCTGGATAGTACTCAGTGAAAAGAAAATGCCCCTTTCAGGTGATTTTCTCTGCAGCACATGGTGTAAGTGCAGTAAGTTTAGTGAAAGAAGACACATAGTACAGGGTTCAAATCGAGTTAAGAGATACATTTAAAGAGGCATGTCTGAATACATATTTACACACATTTTGTTTTATCTATTCTCAGCATTACTAAAAACATATGAGCTGTTTTCTGCCCCCTTTTTCATTATTTTATGTTACCTACAGTCTTGATAATATGTGCCAGAAATTAAAGTTCTAATGTGCTAAGGAGATGTGAGAAGGATGCATAAGTTACTGTAATGCACTTCTTGCTCTAGTCAATGCTGGATATACAATTTGACTGATTTAATTTTTGTTTAATGTTTTCCTGTGTTGTTTTAACGCTGTTTTCAATTGCTCTGTGTTCATCAGCATGCAAACATGATTCACTTCCAAGGAAAACAAATGAAAATGTAGTTTGGTCTGCCTTCTATAGAGAAATGAGCTTCTGATGCATAGGTGTCAGCACTCTGGAAAGCACTCAGGGAATACATTTCACCTGTCATTGAGCTATCTCTGTGGCACAAGATGTAAAGGAAGTGGGCTAAAGGAAAGAAGACAGTTGATGCAAGGATCAAATCCGCCTGACAAATAGTTTTACAGAGGGCCATTTGTCACAAAACTGCCATTAGGAAGGTGACAATAAATGTTCTTGCGTATCATAACTATGTCCATTGCAACAAATACCGCTTGCTATAGAGGCCCAATGATATTTGTGTAAATTATGTGAAACATGAATGCCCCTTGCTATAGAAGTCCAATATAATGTGTGTAAATTACATTAAATGTGATAGTGATGATATATAACGTAGAATTCACACACATATGCATGATGTTCACAATATTTGTATTCCTATTACTGAGATCTCACATATAAATATGTTTTTATGATGGTATGTGTTGTGAAGTATGTATGTAACCTAACCCATCATGTCTTACTCAGCTTATGCAACTGCATGCATCTGAAATGTATTTACAAACACAAACACTGTCTTTTTACATAGAAATGTAGCTCTGTGTCTAAGTAAAGTCATAGACATGCAAGCATCTCTTAAGTATTTCTCCATTCTGTCTTAAAGAATTATATTATTTATTTATTCACATTTGATTACCAGGAAAGTTCAACTGGGTAGAAGCCCATATTCAGTGGAGGTCTGGGGATAAGAGCTCCAGATTATTACAAAACATTTTAAGAACAATATTACAATCTTCAAACATAAAACAAAAACATCTGCAGTTTAAATAATTATAACAAATTAGACATAATATAAAAGCATTGGTTAAATATTAATACAAGGTATATGACAATCATTTAATATTAATGTTAGACAGTTTGTAGAGAAATTAAAGTTAAGTTGGTTTAATACAAATAGGAATTGCAATATGAACTGAGGGGAAAACAGGCTTATGGTGTATTTACAGAGAAAGCCAGAGAAGAGAATTAGATAGCAATAAGGAAGTAAGTGAAGAAGGGAGAGCAAGGAGGTATAAAGAATGAAAAGGTACTTCTTCACATTAGGGATATAGGTTATCCTGGTTTTGAGCAAGACAGAGCCAGATTTCAGCTAGGAAGTCTTTCAGAGTATTTTTGAAAGATGGGAGTGTGGGCATAGACCTTATGGTTACAGGTAAGGAGCTCCAGGCCTTAGCAGCCTTATACAAGTATAGACAATGTCCAGCAGATTTGTTAGATTTATAGACAACAGGAGTTTCTGGTCACTGGATTGCAATGACTGATTGGGAGTATAGTTGTTTAGAATGTTTTTTAGTGCTGGACAGGCAGGTGGAAGTATAATTTTATAGGTGGTAAGACGTTGTGTATATATTAGTTGATGTGGACGTTCTAACCAATTTAGACTTTTCAGTGCTATACAGTTGTGGGTTCTAAATGGGGTATATCCTGCAAATTTAGCAACTTTGCGATAGACTTGTTTAAGTTTCAATATTTGTAAAGCATGGAGGTTGGTAAGGATGGGAGCACCATACAAAAGAGTGGGGAGGAGCTAACTAGTGGCAAGTGTAATTTTAGTTGCATCGGTGAGAAAGTTTTTGGTTCTTTAAAGCATCCTTCATTTTTGATGAGGTTTTCGTACGCAATTTTGTATATGCAGGACGAATGTAAGATTGTTATCCGCTATCACACCTAACAATTTGCTATGAGAAGTGACTTCAATGATTGTATTATTAAGAGAAAGGATGTTAATTTTTTTTTTTCACGAGAGAGGGATTTAGGGAAAAAAAGTAGTAGTTTGGTCTTTTTCGGGTTGAGCATAAGTTTTGAGTTACAGAGCTATATTTCAGTGGCTGCTAAAGAATCCTGAATCATTTTTGGAGGTGTATCACATTGTCAGATATGCAAACTAGAGTGGAATCATCTATGTATTGTATTAGGGTGGCCTGTTGTGTGGACATTTAGAGTGTGTTGGTGAAAATGTTAAAGGGGAGGGGACCAAGACTAGAACCTTGTGGTACACCGGTGGTGACTGGGAAGTAAGGAGAGAGCATAAAGTGCCATTTTACTCATTGATACATATTGGACAGGTAGCTTTTGAACCACCGAAAGGTGGGCTGAGAGAGACCTACTGAGGGCATTTGAAGAAGAGGTCTGCTGTGACAAACAGTGTTGAAGGCTTTAGACAAGTCTAGAAATAAGGAAGAGACTAGTTTGCCATTATCTCTAGCTTTACTGACAGTATCTATATAGGTTAGAAGGGCAGTGCTAGTACTATGGGAAGGACGGAAGCCATGCTGTGCAGGGGATAGGAGTTCTTCCTACAGGAGATAGTCTAGCAATTATTTTTGAATCCATTATTCAAGTATTTTGGTGAGGGGAGATAAAATTGCTATAGGTCTAAAGTTATTCATGTCTGTTCAATTTTCTCCTTCATGCAGAGGGATAATGTGTGACTTTTTCCAGAGAGATGGAATGTGGAATTCCTGGATTGACCTATTTATAAGGACTGAGACAGGATAAGCAATGCTATAAGCTGCTAGTTTTAGGTACTCGTTTGGAAGGTCATCAGCTGAAGAAGCTCATGATTTAAGTTTGTTTAAGAGTAGTTTTACACAGGATGTGGGCACAGGTTTGAAGGTAAAAGTGGATGTGGTGATGTATAGCTGTTGGGCAAGGTTGGGATTAGATGTTGAGGAATCCTTGGTTAGAGAAACTATACTATCTATAAAAAAGAATGTAACTGTTCTGCAGTTTTGAGTGATGCATTATTGGGAGAGAGGTTTGGGTTGAATTTTTGGCTGGGATGTACGGTTTCTTTAATGAATGTCCAAAATTTTTTGGGTTGTGTTTATTATTATTTTGAAAGTTATTGTAATATTGTTTTTTATCTTCAATTATTTGCTTTTTAGTGTGATTGCGAAGCATTCTGAAATTTTCAAGATATTGAGGTTCTTTATATTTTTGCCATTCTTCCAATGCTTCTTCTCTATCCTTCATTACCATTCTACTTTTTTTGGATAGCCAAACTGCATTATTTGTTTTCAGTGTCTTACTTCTAGGAGCTGCAATGCTATTTAGGATATTTAGAAAAATTGTGTGGAATTCAATTTCAATTACAGCATCATCTAAGGGGAGGATTTTTTGGAAGTTCCAGTTAGTAGATGATAGTTTGGTAACTGACATTTATGGGTTAAACTTGGAAAGGTTATTTGTTGTTTTATAAATATGCAATTTAACTGGACGTGTGAGATGTCTAGTCATATAAACTGGGAGATGATCACCAAGAGAATCTGACATTGTACCTGTGATGGAGTATTTGCTAGGGACTGATACTAGGATCCAATCTAATAGAGAATTTGATGTCTTGCTATAATGTGTCAGGATATTAATTAGTTGTGTGAAATCATATAAGTTCATGTCAGATGTAGAGCAATTAGACTTTATGCCCAACCAATTGACATTCGCATTTCACATCACCTTGTAATATTTTTTTCTTGTGGAAACAAGCATATATCTAATTACATGATAAAAGTAAGTTCTCTTTTGGCAGTGACATTTAATGACCAAAATGTAACATTTTATCTTTTTTTCCTTTCAGGTTTGATTCCCAAGTGGTACATCTCAATCTTACCAGTGTGTAACTTCCAACAGACAAGTATGTCACAAGGTATACCATTTTTCTTCCAAAATCATGTTTAGAACCAACACTACACAGCATGTTAGTTTTTAAGAGTGGAACATGTCTCAGTAGTAGTTTGAGCATTACCCATTGCAAAATCTCACTGCCATTTTAACAGCTTCAGTGCTTCTAGGTGTACTCAGTGCTAATGTGTCTGGCAAGCCATTGCTCTACTTCCAATTGCAAAAATGCATCTGGCAAGGATGTGTGCTATTGCACACAAGCTGTTACATGCAAAATCTAAATTGGGCACCAATTCAAATCTATATTTCTAGCTTGATTGCTGCAGGCATAGCTCATGATGTTAGGAATGATGTTCCATTTAGAGCACAATGGTGGGCTGTTGAGGAGTCCAGGCTTTTTGTGGCACTCTTTGTGAAGCACTACAATTGGAAGCTATTGTAGGAGGAATATACCATGTCTCAGTGTAATTCTGAGGCTTGAAATTGCTAGCCAAGGCTGTCTCCAGGGCAACTGGCATCCCACGCACTGGGAAGCAATGTCTTCACCACGTCAGTGACATGATGAGGAACAAGCAGGACTATCTGATCTGATGTGAGGATTACTCTAAAAGTCTAAACACCCCTCAGCTGTGTAAATATACTGAAACATCACCTGGCTGTGATATGGCATTAATTAGCCAGCCAAATTAGTTATTCATCATGCTTTCAAATATCTGTTTTTTTCTTTTGTCTACTGTACATCTGCAGCAAAAATAGCAGAAAACCATGATACACATCAGGAGATAGTAGCTCACCTCAGAGAGGCATGGCGTAAGTATGCATCAGGTCTGAATGCAAGGCAGAGAAGAATTGTAAGTCCCTCACTGTATATCGTATTCAGCAGGCATGCCATAACTTTCATATCAAGCATGCATGCCTTCTCCAATAACTGTTGGAGAATGCTTTAGGCAATGAGTACATCAGCTTAATTGTATGTGAGTTCAAAACCCAAAAACACAAATTAGAGTTTTATTTAGGATATTATTTAGAAGATAGTAACTGCAACACTGCATGGTATTAACAAAGTTTGGCAAATACAATTATTACCTTGGAAAGCAGATCTGATACAGCACAGTGAAATGCATGATTCTATAGTCACATCATATCATTGTGATTGCTTGATTTTGCAATGCATTAATGCTTTCCCATCATATCTGGATGTAGTCAAGGTGTACTTATGCATTTCTTATATTTATTTATTTATTTACATTTGATTACTGGGTAATGTCTCACTGGGCCAGGAACCAGTTTTCAGTGGAGACCCGGGGAGAAAAGATCCAAAAGTACATTACATAATTAAACACAGCGACAGGATGAGAAGTATATTAAAGTATTACTTACAGAGTTAATTTATTACAGATACATCTAGGCAAGTTCACAATATTCAATGTTCAGCTATGGAGAAAATCATGAATAAGTATATGCAATATGTATAGTACACACATAATATATTTGTAAACATCACAGGTAGAAATAAACCAATTATCTCATAGGACAGAGTAAGCTATTTAATGTGTCATATGGGAGAAGTTTATGGAAGAGATGCAAGGCAGAGTACTGAGAGTAGAGGAGAAGAGAGAATAGAGTGTGTGTAAGTAGCTTGGAGTTGTGCAAGAACATAGCCACTGTTTAGAGTAATATTCTTTTAGTAGTTGCGTGAAACTGTAAGTGTCAGGTTTAGTTAGTATATGCTAGGGAAGAGAGTTCCAGGTTTTGGCTATTTTATTGGAATATAAGGAGTCGCCATGATAATTGTGAGATTTAGTTACATTTAGCATTCATTTTTCAGATGATCTAAGGGACCTGAGGTTTGTTCAAAAATTATTTTAGTTGTATATATATATATATATATATATATATATATATATATATATATATATATATATTAATTTATGTATTGAAATCTTCTTCTTTCGGCTTTTCGCGGTTAGGGGTCGCCACACTGGATCATCTGTCCGCTCATGATTGGCAGTGGAGTTTTATGGTGTTGAGTTGCCAGCCTGGCAACCAACCTTCCACAGAAGGCACACACACACACACACACACGCACTTACACCTAGGGCCAATTTAACATGTCCAACCACTTACAGCATGTGTTTGGGATGTGGGAGGAAACTGGATCACCCAGAGGAAACCTACGCGACCACAGGGAGGACATGCAGACTCCGCACAGAAGGCACCCCAGCCAAGGATCAAACCAGAGAACCTCTTGCTGTGAAGCAACAATGCTAACTGCTGCACCACTGTGGCTGCACAATGTATTGAAATAATTAAGTAATATAAAATGCCATTGATCTAATTCTCTCTTTTTATCTCCCCCACCCTATCTCTCTCCGTGTGTGTGTGTTTGTGTGTATGTGTGTGTGTGTGTGTTTGTGTGTGTGTGTGTGTGTGTGTGTGTGTGTGTGTGTGTGTGTGTGTGTGTGTATATATATATATATATATATATATATATATATATGCATATATATATATATATATATATATATATATATATATATATATATATATATATATATATATATATATATATATATATATATATATATATATATATATATATATATATATATATATATATATATATATATATATGGGGAGGTAGACCAACCACTGCAATTCTGCCTGCCATCCTTCCATAGGTGGCTGCAGTGGCTCTACCACAGGCAGCACAGACACCTAGCACATTTGGGTCACACACTGTGTCAGTGTTGCCACCACAACTCTTGCCTACCTTCTCAACCTGTATCAGGTAGCCACACCTAGCTGTTGGTGCAGTGGTAACTTCTGGGAACAGAGGTGACAGTTTTGTCATCCATCAGGAACTGACAGGGTTGGTGGAGGGTATTATGGAGAAGGGGCCTTAGTGCCTGAATTGGCAGGGTTGAAAAGAACATATGTCATACTGCAAAAATGATACCATGTCCCGCCCTGACTAAGGCAATTGACACAGGAGACCATAATGACATTTCTGAGGGTGAGGACTAGAGTCTCACTGATCTCAAGCTGGACATAGATGCACCCCCCAAGTTCCCTACCTATCCTCAATCATGGTGTTCCCCAACCATTTTTGTCCATCACCATCCCTGTCTGTCTTGTATGTCCTCTATGCCTTTGCCTGCTAGCTAACTTATGCTACTTACCTGACCCTCTTACTCCTAAGCACCTTCCCCAACATTACTCTTTCTCAAAAAAAAAAAAAATAGGCACCTATCCCACAAAAAATTATACCCCATGCATAGCTCTCCACATCCCTGATGTATCATCTTGACCCACTTGGTTTGGTCCACCCGGCTATACAATATTATTTTGATTTTGTCAACCATCACTGGTATTGTGACTTTCCAAAGTCATGAAATTGTGTGTACAATACTACTGTACATTTATGTTGTGAAGAAGTGGATAGCTATAGTGCTCTCCTACCACCCTCCTGCAAATTCATATATTCTTTCCCCTGTGTCCTACCTTCTGGTAGCCACCCCCATTTTAAACACTGTCTTATCAACGCAGTTTTCACATGTTCAGTCTGTTCAAAAAATAGAATTACACACAACACACATGGCCAAAAATGGCCCATCAAAAAAAGCCTTTACTTTTGTCCTCAGTATTTGTTGAGAGATTGGCATATCACACCAGTGCTAAGTGACAATGAATGCCATTTAACTTCCTATGGCAAAAGATAAAGAACTTAATTTCAGCCACAGTAGTCTGTTACTTTCATGCAAATGTGTTTAAACCAACTGCGCTATGGGAATAAAGAGTAAAGGTAGACTAAAGGCACTGCACTGAAAAGTTACTGTAACAACTGGCATGGTAAAATATTATATTGGCTGCTGGATGTAATTAATGAGTTGATCTTATGTGATGTGTTGAGATAATTCCCCTTTCTATAAGCTGATGCTTTTGCATAGTGTCATGTGTTCAATTACAGCTGTATTTCAAATTATTATTTAATGACATTTTAGATTCCTGTCATATGGTAACTGAAGACAACTGCATTTATCTCCATTTACAATGTTTCATGAACATCCCATTTGAACAGCTCAGCAAGAAAGCATTTGCAAAACCATTCCATCCCCATCATGAAGGCTTAGTAAGCCACCCTTTTCCTGCCTATATCTTAATGTTGGTTGTATTTTGCTGCCCCTACTTGCTCCTTATAGCAGGAAGCTTATTATACAGAGCATGACACATTAATAATGAGAAAATAACTAAGAGTAACACATGTTATAGATGGTTCTACATGTCCCAGAAAAATACTGTTGCTATTCCTCTCTCCTTCTCTCTCTCTCTCTCTCTGTT
Organism: Protopterus annectens; assembly: GCF_019279795.1. Lineage (NCBI taxonomy): Eukaryota > Metazoa > Chordata > Ceratodontiformes > Protopteridae > Protopterus > Protopterus annectens. The sequence goes on from NC_056745.1 coordinate 813,100,808, forward strand.
CACCCCTTCTGTTTCAGAAAGTTGTCACTGTCCTTCAATTGTGTGATTTAAACTGTGTGAAACAGGAGTTCCTTTGTGATGCAGTGAGAGAATGCTCAGATCTAAAGCCAACTTCTATGCATACTTTCAATAGTTCTAATCCCGGCATTAGCTAAGTGTTATTGACTTCTAGTACATTGTTTTATATGTAGCTGTTTATGGATACTGTGAGCCAGCATTATCCATTTCACCCTGTCTATGTATCTTTTCCTTTCTGTGTCATTAGGTTTGCTCCTCTGCCTTTGTACAATGTCTGTCACGAGCGCCAAGTACAACTCAGGCTGAATGGAACTACACAGCTTCTGGCAAAATGTTGTGAATTTTTGCCTTCTGCTACATTACTTTGGTGCCATTCATGCTACTGTGCTTCGTTCTCTATTTTCAGTCTACTCTTTCGTTGAACTAGTTGAAGAGTTAGTTGAATGTATAGCTTAAGCTGTCATGCGAGTAAAGAAGAGTAATACATACATTCTGTTTTTCTGCAATCTAATGTCATATTGGAATGTTATGAAATAAGAGTACCTTTATAGTGTGGTTAGGCAATACTTAGGTCTGTAGATTTTTTCTTTGGATACTGTCAAGATTCAAATCCACATGTATGCCACAGTGTCTCTGAATGTTTTGCATAACTCCTGTGGTTGTAACTGCTGGTTATACATTTTCTTAACAAGACATTATCCTGCTACTGTATTAATGTGCTCCTTGTTGTGAACACTGTCTTGTACAGAATGTGCCTGAATAATTATGATGATAAAGCAAACAGTAACACCATCAAATATGTGCAAAAATGAAACCATACACCATAAACTAATCTCTTAGTATGTCTGTATGTGTGTTCCTGTCACCAACTGACCACCTCTTCCCACCCCTTCTGTGTCATCAAAAAACATTTTTCATTCTGAACTGTTTCAGTAAGCCATATTTCAACCAGCAATAGCATGCATGGTCCCTCATGTTTTCATAATACACCCATAGCATACATATATGGATTGAAAATCTGTTACTGCCATGACAAATGTGTGTATCATGACTCCTGGAACATGACTCTAACATACCTCTGTTCTGTATTCCATTAGATTCAGACATGGCAGTATGGGTAACCTGCTTATTTGCATGAAGATTAGCACATGGCACCATAGACTATTATTAATTCCCATTCTGTTTAACACCCCGAGATATGATTACGCATGCACTGATACTTTTCCATCAGCAGTGCAAGTCAACTTCCCAGTGCTGCACTTCAGGCAGAGAGTAAAAAAAAATATTTACAAAAGGTAATTCTTTGTTTAGGTTGTATGTCTTTATTGGATTTTGAAACCAAGATATGTGGATTTCAGAGTGATGTTGACACTTTAAATCAGTCTATTAATGTACGTCTGCACTACAGTGGTAGCTCTTGCATATGTATTATGAAATGGTGTGTAACCTTTTCACACATAATCCATCACTGTTATTCTGCAGTGCAATTTATATTTAGAAAACTTCTGTTTGCATTGTCAATGCATATTGTGCAAGCACAAGGCAAGACAACTGACAGTGACACTATCAAGTTTTACAGTTTCCATGTAATCATCCTGAAATTAAGTGGCAGGAATGCTTTAATGATAATTCACTGTTTCACAGCTGTGATTGTTATTGTCACCTCATACTGTGAAACAGGTATGTGACTGTCATAATAACACAGTCTACATGAATGACAATATATAGAGGTTAGCAGAGAAGTATGTCATTGCATAGGTTAAGCACAATGCTGTTACACTGGCTTGTTCACACACATGCATTTGTTCTAAAACCTCTGATGCAAAGTAACAGGTGTCTCATACAGTAAAAATTTACTAAGAACAAATGAACATTTTTTACATGATTAAAGTCTGACTTTTCCTATGGCTCTTGTGGCTAATACAGTGTTCTTTAGACTGTATAACTAAAGGGATAGGAAGTTCAATTCCTACAGTGGTGAAGTTGTGTGTGAGGGGGGTGGGGGTTGCGTGGACAGGTAAGGACACTTTTACTCGGAAGAATAAATTGAAGTTTGTACATAGCTCCCTTTTCACTTTATCCCATGTTTAACAGAAACATTCTCTCTGGATCACACTGATGACAGGGGGCCTAGTGACAGGTAAAGACAATTTTACTCAGGAGAATAAATTGAAGTTTGTACACAGCTCCCTCTTCACTTTATCCCACTTTTAACAGAAACATTCTCTCTGCATCACACTGATGACGGGGGGCCCTAGTGACAGGTAAGGACACTTTTACTCGGGAGAATAAATTGAAGTTTGTACACAGCTCCCTCTTCACTTTATCCCACTTTTAACAGAAACATTCTCTCTGCATCACACTGATGACAGGTGGGGGCCCTAGTGACAGGTAAGGACACTTTTATTCGGGAGAATAAATTGAAGTTTGTACACAGCTCCCTTTTCACTTTATCCCACTTTTAACAGAAACATTCTGTCTGGATCACACTGATGACAGGGGGCTAGTGACAGGTAAGGACACTTTTACTCAGGAGAATAAATTGAAGTTTGTACACAGCTCCCTCTTCACTTTATCCCACTTTTAACAGAAACATTCTCTCTGCATCACACTGATGATGGCGGAGATCTAGTGACAGGTAAGACATTTTTACTCGGGAGAATAAATTGAAGTTTGTACACAGCTCCCTCTTCACTTTGTCCCACTTTTAACAGAAGCATTCTCTCTGCATCACACTGATGACAGGGGGCTCTAGTGACAGGTAAGGACACTTTTACTCAGGAGAATAAATTGGTTTGTACACAGCTCCCTCTTCACTTTATCCCACTTTTAACAGAAACATTCTCTCTGCATCACACTGATGATGTCATCATGTCAAAAGTGCACTCTCTGTCCTTAAGAACCAGACATCTCCAGTGGCACTTGTTCTAAATACTTGGTTCTTTAGATTGTGTAACTAGATAGGCAGAAGGTTCAAATGTCCAAGTGGAAAAATTGTGTGTGTGATTGTAAAATCAGATACATATTGTTTCTTAAACAGAGATGTTATATCAACTTACATTTGTGGAAGAAATTGAACATGTATTTCACCATCCTCTCATCCCACTTTTACCACAAATATCTTCTCTGCAGCAGACTGATGGGGGTCAGCATATCAAAAATGCACTCTTTCTATAAGAGTCAGACTTTTCATGTGGCATTTGTGGCTAATACTTTGTTCCCTAGATTGTGTAACTAGTAAGGTAGGTGATTTCAACCTAACAGTCATGAGCTTGTGTGTGGTTCTAGTGTTAGGGAAGTAAAGCTTCAATAGCAGATATATTGCATCTACTTCCACTCAAGAGAAAACGTTTAACCATGGACATAGCTCTTTCTGTGGTTTATTCCACAGTGTACTGTTACTGTGCATTTCATCTACCTACATCCAGTTTTAGAAGAACAACACCATATGAAAGAACTATGATGTCATCCATTCAAATGTACATTGTTAGAATTGTAAAACATGATGTCGTGTATTGCTAGTGATTCAGGCATAGGTAGCCTGCTCAAATCCAGACATTACTCCTTAAACTCACTTGGGTCAATTTTACTGCAAATGTGCAGTTACGTAACAATAATTTCAGCCAGCTATTTGATGTGTACATGTATGGCTGGGGATTCTTATTACAATGATTTCTGCACATTTTCCCACAGAAGTGATTTATTGGATAATTATGATGCTATTGCATGACATTTAGCTTTCCCATGAGAACTACTAAAGCTTTTCCTGTGATGTGAAGATATGAGACTATGTTGTGTATGCTGTTGCTTAGAAAGGCATGTGTTTAAATCCATAATTATGCACACGCTGTGCATGATTGCCATTCTCCTTTCACAGTAATGACTGTGTTACAAATTGCATGTGTTTGGGTATAGCTAGGAGCAGCTGATGTTGGGTGAGAAAGACTCATATAGCGACAGGTTTTCAAAGAGATTTCAGGCACATCCCCTTACATCAATAATATGATGTCACAGCTTAAAAGACCAAAGTGTCTCACAATTGTAGCACCCATGGCACTGTGGTATGTTCATTCTTCCCCATATCATGTAGCTTACGTAGTCACTTACTCAGATGTTCAAAACTCACTTTTCTGATTGTAAGCAATGAATGTCCTAACTACAGTGAGAGAAACCTCTTCCGGACCTTTTATTTTGTACAAATTGCAGCACAATCATATGATGTAATGATTTCACATAGGTGAAGTTTCAGAGATTTGTTAAGACTTCCATTGTGGTGCATCTGATTCATACACCATGTTAGTAAGCGGTTGACTTACATAGCTAGCCATTTAATTCCTATCAAGAATAATATTCTATAAAAGTAATGACATAACACAAACAACACTGCATGAAGTTATTATTCTCAATTTTTACTTTGGGGAAAGAAATATAAAGTCATTTTGCAATATCCTGCCAGTGAAACAGTTGTTCTGCGAATGTCGTGGTGTGAGTGCTTCTATGTCACATGCATTCAGTAATGACTTGTATGACACATTTACACACATACAGTGTGTTTTGCATTTGGGACAATGTTACTGGACAAAACAGCTTCCTTGTCCAAGAAACATTGGTATTGCAATACTCACAGTTGTCTGAACATTAGCATTGTTACCGCAGTGACATCATTCTGACAAAATCATATTGCACACATTATACTCAAATGGCCTTTATTATGTCAGACGTTAATTTCATTTATTTGTCACAAGACTCATTTCTATGTTGTGTGACAGACATGATCAATAGACAGCTCTGTAGAGTGCATAATATAATAGGGAGAGGTTTGAATCTGATAACATCTGTCTGTGATATAACTGTTGTCAAACAGGGTTGACTTTAGGCAAAGGAAACATTTACTGCACAGTCAGAAGGCAACATTTTAAAGCATCACCTTCCACTGTACATGATCCATGCCCATTATAATGGTGAAGTGCTGTAAGCCCCTCAAGTGTGCTCATTATGACACACAGTATGCCTATTTCTATGGCCTCACAGGTGGATACTCATCTTCCTGATATCTGTCTTGGCATATAAACACACACGCACACACAAACACACACACACACACACACACACACACACACACACACACACACACACACACACACACACACACACACACACACACACACACACACACACACACACACACACACACACACACACACACACACACACACACATACACACACTTATACATGTATAAACTGAAGGACTTCTACTATGAATAAGTTGCTGTGCCATGCCAGTATTATCATAGTCGATGTTGGTAACTGTATGATGTGTGCCCATGTCTGTGGTCTGTTGCTTGTACTCATAGCATAGAAACACTACAACAGATTTTGTGCCTATCACATATCTACATCAATAGCCATCCATAGGGACAACAGACATTGGAGTGATATACAGAACCCTAGCTTTGCATTGATGGTGTTATATCTACATATATAAGTGCACACGGGGCATTACTAACAACGGTATCTACCTGTGATAAAATCATAGATCCAGACCATGGAGGAAGTTCATACATGTACATTCACAAGTATGCATGTTGTGATGAACTGTGGCCAGACATATGGAGCATGTACTTTATAAGCACTTTGTCAAAAAGAATCCATTTATGTGGATAGCCTATATACCTTTAAGCTGCACTTGAGTTTTCTAGTGTACTCTAAGCCCTGCGCATACATCTTGTTGAGATGTGGCATGGACACGCAGCACAGTAACCATGTTAGATATGGGCACAGCAGTGTAAATGTCATGAAGGCTGAAACCACTGAAAAAAGAAACAACATAATGGCACTGCACAAATGACTTAGCATCATCTTGTGGAATACAATGTTCATCTATCATACATTGAAATTGTAATGGAACATCAATTTACATAAGCAGCCTTACCAATGAAAGGCATTACGAATGACACTATGCTTCTGTTACTATGTACCATTGTGCATAATATGTACTGCCTGTGCCAGAATAAGGTGGGCTTGTTGGCTATGTCCCACTTTTGATGTGCCATAAAACAACACTGTACATGATACCCACTTTCCACTTCACAATATAGTGGAAATGGTGCATATGTCAAAATTACAATTTGTTATCAGGTATAATTTCAGAATTATGTACCGTGACCCTGAGCAGATGATAGGCATGGTGCCTAAGGCTCATTCCGTATGTTCTGTGAAACATTACTGAGCATAATACTCATTATTTCCAAAATTATGTAATGAAAATGGTGCCCATATCTCACTTGTGATATTTTGTTTAACATCACTGCACACTCAGTGTACCTGATCACCAAAATATAGTAAGCATTATTGTCTTTTGCATTTTGTTATTCCAGCATGGCACAGGTTTATGTCAGCAGTGGAAAAATTGCTAGAGTGGAAGCAAATAACACATAATTGCAAGATTTACTATACAATTTTTCATAACATAGCATAAAAAGGTTTACTTAGCAAAAAAATTAAATAGCTGATTCATAGGATCATAGGAGATTACTAGGCTATCGCACCAGAGTTAATTTTAAACCTAGCTGTTTCTTCCCAATGTAATACCATAGAAATGCTAGTCAATACCCAAGATTACATTTAGTGATGACTGGTCATGTCCAGGTGGGTTGTGGGCTCTATCCTCGTTAAGAATGTACGGTGCCCCATCTACTCATCCAAGTTCCTCTTGAACAGTGTGACAGAGGTGCTCTGTTTCACATAAATTGGTAGCATGTTCCAAAGACATGGCAGTCGCTAGGAAATAAATCTGTCCCTGTCAGGCCATATTTAGAATTATGGATATGCAGGAAGTTCATTAGGTCTGGGTCTTGGATTGCTCTGTAAGCTGGGCATAAGTCTCCCCTAAGAAGTCTAAACAATGCAGACTATAGTGACAGAGACTTTAGTCGGTCTGTGTAAGGTGCATGCCGGAGCCTCTTGATCTTCTTTGTTAGAAACCTCTGAAGTCTCTCTAATTGCTGCAGGTGCTTAGTACAGCACATGCCAAATGTGGTGTTATACTCAATTATGGTCGGGATAAGTGCCAAGTATAGGGGATTATAACTTCTTTTGCTCTTGAGGCAATGTATTTACTAACCAAGTGTGCTACATAGAAAGCTTTCCTTACTACAGTAGACATGTGGTGGTCAAAGTTAAGTTCGCAGTCAACTTGTGATCCAAGGTCATGGGTACTTAGGGTACTGTTGTTGATTTGATAGTGTGAGGGGACATTGTTTGTGCCAAAGGGAATGATGATGCATTTTTTTGCATTCAGTCTGAGATTGTGACTAATACACCAGTTGGTGGTCTGTGTGAGACCCTCCTGGAGTATACTGACATCGTTTGAGGATTCAATGATTGTACCTTGTTTGCAGTTGTCTGCAAACTCGGTCCACCACAACCCTTTAGTTTTGAACTGAAATTCTAAGAAGTATATACCAAACAGTAGGGGGCCTAGCAATGATCCCTGTGACATCCTACTGATAACACATTTACTGGCTGATGGGGAGTCACCCACTTGGATAGTGTGTGTCTGGTTTGTGAGCCAGTTGGCAATCCATCTTTCAATGAAGGGGTTTACATTCAGTTTGCTAAGTTTATCAATAATGCCTGAATGTGGGATTGTGTCAAAAGCCTTTGCCAGGTCAAGGTATGCTGTGTGCACAGATTTCCCATCGTCAATGGCCTTGGTCAAATTTTCAAAGAAATTCACTAGATTTAACAGGGAGGATCTGCCCTTCATGAAGCTGAATTGGTTAGAATCCAGGGTTTGGAGGTCACCTATGTCTTTATTTATGAGGTCCATAATGATACGTTCCATGGCCTTATAGATAAGGCTGGTCAGTATTATAGGTCTGTAATTCACTGGGTCTGTTGCTAGGCCGCCTTTGTGGTTGGGGAATACCCGTTGCTGTTCTCCATTCTGCAGGAGCAAAGCCTGTGGTTAGGCTGTGATTGAAAATGGTACTTAGTGGTGATGCTAGTTCAAGTTTTAGCCTGTTTAGAAGACAGCCTGGGATGTAGTCTGGTCCCACAGAGGTTTTGCTTTTTGCCTTAGACAAGGCTTTGAGGACCTACTCTTCAGATATGTGGGATAGGGGAGAGTTAGGGAGAAGGTTTGTTGTAAGTTAGGAGGAGATAAGGGAGTGAAATGTTTGCCAAACCTATCTGCTAGCAGGTTTGTTATCTCTGTGGGGTCAGTGAGCATGATACTATTGGCCATCAGTTCTGCACATGTTTGGGTCCTAGCCTTTAGGTTACATACATAGCGGTAAAAGGTCTTATGGTTATCCTTGGCTGTACTTGCTAAATTTCTCTCAAAGGAGTCCTTGGAGGATTTGACAAGTTGTCTTATTTGCCTGTTGAGACTGAGGAGGGTGCTTTTCCATTGTTGGGGCCTTGCCTTTGATTTCTTGGACAGCAAAATTTTGTGTTTATTGTAAAGTTTCTTGATGGTGGATGTTCACCATGACAGCTTGTTTTTACTTGGGGCTCTGGCTTTGATTCTTTTTGGCATGGCTGAATTTATACACTTATGCAAGTGATTGTAGAGGGCTTTAATGTAAGCTTTGGTGCAGTTACCCCTTCCAGCTTGGGGTGAGGCTTGGAATGCATTTATACCTTCACTTAGGAGGGTAGAATTTGTCTTGGTGAAGTTTTTTAGTTTGATTCCACCCTTTGTGAGTTCTGGTGCTAATGCCAGCTCGAAGGTGACTGATTTGTGGTCAGTTTTAACTAATGGCAGCACATATGTTTGACATGTTAGTGAGGACCAGATCCAGAATGTTTGTTCCCCTTGTCAGGGTATGGACAATTTGTTCCAGGGCATTTGAATTAACAAAGTCAAGGAACTTTTGCACTAGCGAGTTAGGGGTAGCATAGGTTTCCAAGTTGATGGCAGAATAATTGAAATCTCAGAACTAGTGTGCTTGGTAAAATTTGGATTGCCTCCAGTTTGGTCAAGTAGGCTTTATGGGCATCGTGACCCACTGAAGGGGATCTATAACTGGCTATGACTTGAATGGGGGTCTTACCCACTGTAACCTGGACCTGGACTAACTCCATGGAATTGTCCAGTCTAACTAGACAAGAGGTAAACTTATTTCTAATATAGAGTGAAACACTGCCTCCTTTGGTTTTCACATGTTCATTTTGTGGTCTAAAGGTGTGGAAGGGATTGTAGCCTTGCAAGGCTGGAGTACTCTCTGAGGGCTTGAAACAGGCTTCTGTGACTCCACAGATATCTACATCTTCTAGTGATAGAAGTGCTTCCAGGGAGTGCAGTTTTTGGTTTAAGTTCCTAGCATTCAGCAGCATATCCCTTATTTTGTTCTGATTGGTTAATTTCACATTGGTAATATTGTTTTCAAGACCTTGCCTAAAAAAGGTGCTATTGGGGAGGGGGCATGAGTCTTTGCTAGCAGCCAAAAACCTTGAGGTGCCAGGTGCAAACCTTATCTGGAAAAGAAGGGAGGTTTGTCGACCATGGCTTCCCAGACAGCCAGGAACCGGATCCCCTTTGAATGACACCAAAAACTGAGACAATTATTGAAATCAATAATTTTTTGTTCAGACTGTGGCATCATTCTAAGTGAGGGTAGTATGCTGCTCAAGGTTAGGGACACACCTTCCTAGGACACATACTCGGAGAGCTCACCATGTCTTTCTTCATATAATCCAGTGAGGTATGTCTCAGGTTATTCACACCAGTGTGAATTATGACAGAGTGATTATTGGTAGTTGTTGCTGAGAGACCTAAATGCATGCATGATCTGATGAATCCTGGCATGGACAAGCAGCTGAATGTGTCTTTTTCCTTATCCAAACTGGTGAGTGGGATATCCATCTGTCTCAATCTTGAGTCTCCAATGACAAGAAAATTTGTTTTTTGAGTGTTACACCTTACTGGCTAGGTGGGTGAGACACGGGTGTTGCTATGTGTCATGGATTCTGTGGAGAATGTATTAGTTGTAGCAGTCTTGTGTTTTGGAGGTTTGTGGGTTTTCAGTAAGTTTTTAAAGAGAACCTCCTCATATGTGTATTTACATGTTTGATGTGTACTATGTGTATGAGTAGTGGTATGTGTACAAGTAGTGGTACTATGAGCATATATAGTGGTGGGTGAGTTGACAACCTTCTCCATGTTACTGTTTTGAGTGTGAGAGAGCATGGATTATAGATTCTTGGTGTAAATACATCTCTCGCACTCTGTACTAAAGTGTGTTATTAGTAGATGGTTGTCTGTGTACATGAGACAATTGCTACACTGCCTCAAGAGACCCAAGTCAACAATGTTGGCAGGAGAAACAAGGGTAGTCCAACTGTCCATAATGCTAGGTTGAAGACTGTTGTCACTAGGGGTTGCAATTTAGAATCGATCACGGAGGAACTCAGTGGACGGATATTTCTGCCTGGGTTTTAGGGAAAAGTTGTTGAATTTAACTGCCTGGCTTTGTCACACAACTGCATGGGAGTGCTCAGTGCTGCATGATATGCAAACATGCAGAAACCTGCTCAAATGCAGGGGCTAAACAGCAGAAGCTAAAAACTTGAAAAAATGTTAAAAAAGATTCAAAAGGACCAATGAGGATGCTTATCCCAATCCCTAGACCAGCCTCTCTTTACCAGACAGGTCCCAATCAGCACAATTTTCTCACAAAAGTGCAGATAGGCCCCTTCCAATCCAAGATGGCCTAGAAAACATGCTCAGAACAGACAAACCACTACAAACAGTTCCAGAAGCAACAAGCCTAGATCTGGACTATGCTACAGCTAGTAGCTACCCTAGTTTCAGCTGGGAACACTAGATAATGCTTAAAACAGCAGTAAAAAATAGCAGTGCGATACTAAAAAAACATTTAAAACAGTAGAAAATCAGCAAGGAGGCTCCAAAGAATGTTTTAAACAATTAACAGATCAATTATGCAAAAACTGCTTGGTGGGAAAACCAGAACAAGCAGAACAGATAGCTTATAAAGAGTGAAAAATACCAGTAAATACTTAACAAACAGTGAAACTAGCAAAAAAGCTTTGTAAACAGTGAAAACAGCAATACAATTCTAGTTAACAGGCACAGTAAAGCAGACAATTGCAGTACAACAGTGTAGTTTAGTACACAGTAAATAAATACATTACAGAAGTATGCATCAGACAATAAAAAAGTGTTGTAAATAGTAAAAATTGCAAAAGACAGGTAACTTACATTTATTCAGAAGTTCAGAAGCCTCTATTCCTCTGATATCGCAGCTCAGAGTTGTGGCTTGTAGCCTACCTCAATTCAGCTCAGTACAAACAAGCAGAAACCTGTTCAAATGCAGGGCCTAAATACCAGAAGCTAAAAACTTGAACTCGCTGTTGGTCAAGGTCTGCCTTAATCTGGATATGCACATGAACAAAGTGCTTGAGAACCGAATCACTAATGAACTTATTTTTCTATTACAATGTATAAGAGCTAAACTGTCAGCACCTTCTTCTGCTTTGTGGAGACACCCACCCCCCACTCAGAACTTTCATTCTGCTTTAACTCTCAAGCAACTCTACAATTCAACATGAAAACAAAAGCTGTGTCACTAAAATGATGCCTTGTGAAAACCAGAATAATCACTGGCTAAACAAATCTTCTGGGCTCCTAGGTCCAAACTGAAAAACTAGATCCAAAGGTATCACAGAAGCATGCATTAAAGAAAGTTATACAAACCTTTGGTACTTTTTCCAGGATATTATTATGTTTGTAACACAAGGCCTAGAAAAAGAACTACTGGTATGACAACTTTCTTTTACAAGGGCCACTTAAAATAATCTACATGCCCACTTCCTCATCCTGACTGGACAATAGTCAAATTAACCCATCATAAAATACCCCTTAAATGAAGTATCCTATCCATTTATAGGTAATTAAGCCCAAGGTACCTACTTTAATTTTCTCAAGAGCCTTCTGCTAAATATACATACCTCCAAACATTTTACTGTACGTGGAGACTTCAGTGCAAATCTCCTGGAGACCTCAATGTCAGTTTCCTAGAACCTAGCCAAATTACATAGTTTATGTGTCTGCAGACCTTGAAATATATCAGTTACTGTACATCAAATCCAGTTTGTGACAACTCTCTTCAAGGCTTTGCAATTTCACAGAGGAATTCAGTAAATCCTACACAATTTTTTTCTGTGTACACATTGCTGGATGATGTGTACACAGGCACAAATGGTTTTAGATTCAGTAAGCGCCACTCAAACAAAGAAAGTTCCGTATAATGCAAATTACCTCATACACAGGTGAATCTTATGCAAATGACCCAGGTGGAGCAATCCAACAAGCAGAAAGGCATCCGTGTAGACCCTGTGTCCGTGTCCATAGTGTGGAGTATCCATGGAAAGAAGGGGATGTAAAAGTCCACAAATATGGACATAACTCCCTGAAATGGTTAGATCATGCAGTAGTAATGTGTGAAAAATATATTGCTGATGTCTGAAAATGCAAGGAAATATGTAAAAAAAAAAAATATATATATATATATATATATATATATATATATATATATATATATATTTTTTTTTTATGATTTTGGCATGTTTGCTCTGTGTGCTGCAGTGTGCAAACATGCCAAATTGAAAAGTAAAAAAAAAAAGAAATAAAAAGTATTTCATAATATTTGTCAGTAATGCATTATAGGATGTTGAATCAGGTCTGTATAATGGTGCATTGGTGCTGTTTCCTAGGTCATATGCCTATAAACCGTGTAGTTACCAAGCTGTCACCATGCATATGTATGCAAATGAGGTGAATATTTTGAATCACTAAAAGGACCAACAATGTCTGCAGATCCCTTTCATGTAGGCTCCTACACCATGTTGATATTACCACTGGATGTGGATGGCAGCAGGGGAGTGTGTCCCTTTACTTTTAAGAATTATTTAATTCCCAGGTGTGTGTGTGTTTATGTGACACACCACATAGTTGAGCGTGTTCATGTGAAAATGACCACCTATGTCACAGTGATGACATAGGCAGCAACTAAGTAAAAGCGGATATATTCAATTATTGATTGTGACTTTTGTATAACCTATGCTGCATCGCATGAACATAGCTTAATGTGTACTCCCGGCACACTACTCACATGACAGTGCTGATTATGTATGAGTGAATAAGCTATGCTTAGTGACGTGGCACCAAAGTAGGGCCATTAAATGATGTTAATTTCAATTTAGGCAGGTGAAATACATAATAAGTAACCAATCACACATGGTGGACCTGCAGCAGACCTGTATAAAGTATGCATACACCCTATAATCTGTTTTTCCCTCAGTTCTCTGAAAAATTGGAGCATTGACTTGGATATTTTAACTGTTAAGATAATGCTAAGGGCTGCTGCAGCTATTCTTCATCTGCATGTACAAGAGGCTGAAGTCAGTGTTGCTGATGTTGCTGACAATAGGCCTAGGCTGAAAAGGAGAAGAGTGTTCATGCCCAGGGTAACCTTGCAGGAGCTACATGAGCTGGAGATTGATGCACTACAGGGTGGACAGGTACATATTACAGCAGCTCAATGAGCTCTAATGCCCTCAATTCAAATCCAGAGCCAACAGAGGGGAACCCATCCCAGTGGATATAAAGCTATGTGTAGCCCTTAGGATATAGGCATCTGCATCCAGGATGCTCCACCAGTTCCTGGATGCTATGATACCACATACCAGTGAGCACATATCTTTTCCCCTCTCCCCTGAGGTGAGGGCCAGCAATATGAAACAGTTCTACCATGTAGCACACTATTCTGAGGTAGTGGGTGCCATAGATTGCACCCATGCACATATCAATGTTCTGTCTGGTGAGCAGGGTAGAATCTATATTAACTGCAAGGGGTACCACTGCATCAACTGCCAGGTAATTTGCAATGTTCAGGGGACTATTCTGAATGTGTGTGCTGGCAGCCCTGGCAGTTATCATGACTCTCATATCTGGCACACATCACAGCTGTACTAGATGTTTGCTATGGAGGACATCCCACATGGCCATTTACTGGGTGATGATAGCTACACCATGGAACCATGGATGATGACACCCATCAGAAATGTATACACACCCACAGAAGAATGTTATAATGAGGCACATGCATAAACTAGGATCATCATAAAGTGTGTGTTTAGGATGCTGAAGTCATGGTTCTGGTGCCTATTTATATCTGGTGGAGCCCTGCAGTATTCTCCAGCCACATGTGCACGTATATTCAGAGTATATGCTATGCTGCACAATATGATCCTGAGGAAACAGCTGCAGCAGGATCAGCAAAGGGAAGGGATAAACAGTCCCCTGCCAGTGCCCAGGTCACCACAGCCACAGTCACAAAAGGACTCAGAGGAGGCACTCCCTGCTGATGTCCCTGTAGGCAGACGTAGGCATGCTCAGTATGCCCTGGTTTTGGCTATGAAGCAACATATAGCACATTCACTGATGACCTAGGGCACCTGGGACAATACCTCACTCCTACTCACATACAAGAATTAAAGATGATGGCAGGCAACCCACACATCCTATACCTACTCATGTATTGGCTGTTTACCACTTGCATTAGACAGAATAAGCCCTGAACTCTGGTTGTGTCAGCTGCTGCATTTGAAAGGTAAGTCCATAACCTCCACAGTACTCATAAGGATTATTATGATATGGCATTGTATGTATGGATCTGGTATATTATACAAGTAAATATTGTGGGCTACTTGCACAGAAATTACATTCACATGGGACTGCAGATACCCATTCCACTACCTTGTTTCCAGGAGTATTCACTAGACCCCATGTATGGAATACTCATGAAGACCTTCTGTAACAGATTACAGGTACATCTATCAAGAGAGATGTTAGACACTGGGGTAACATGATAGTCAGACTACTGTGTATCCCACCAGAACAAATGTGGTGTTCCAACACTCTGAACACAGTGGTGTTCCCTTGTAACTGGTGTAACACAAACTCAGCAATGGTATTACAGCATGCCAGGCAGTCTCAGGACAGTAACAAAGAAATTGATTGTACATTCTATACCTTACTTAGCGCAGGAATAACTTTATGCATATATCTGTAGTTGAATGTGTGATGAATGCATCCTGTCAGTCAAGCAGCTTGTGTGGCTTGAAGGACTAGGGCAATTAGCTTTTGTGGTGGCAATTAGGGTTCTACTCTCAATGTAACCACTTATTTTGGATGTCAGGTAGGATTACTTTTTATTTTACAGGCCATCAGTCTTGTGTGTGGTGTAATATTATTAACCTTTGTGACATATTAATTACATCACATAACTGAAGAAAGTCGTAGCCAAGTTCAGTGACATCCAGCAGTGCAGAAACAAGGACAGATGTCATATTTTATGTGTAACACTCAAATCCTGGACTGGAGTACAGGTAGGTGTAGGCTGGTGTCAGGTTATAACTAGAGAAACCCCCCCTAAGCATGCTCATACAGTTAGTTAAACAGAGTGAAAGTCTGTTGCTCCCCACTCAGAATGACTTGTTATATATAGATATATCTACAGATGCAGACATATATGTATACATATCTGTCTGTCAGTATCTTACTCTCCCTATAGAGATATATCTATATGTACGTCTATATCTATATCTATATCTATATCTATAGATCTAGCAATATATATATATATATATATGTATATATATATATATATATATATATATATATATATATATATATATATGTGTGCGTGTGTGTGTGTGTGTGTGTGTGTGTGTATGTGTGTGTGTGTGTGTGTGTGTGTGTGGTTTACTATGGTAAGTTCAAAGTGGGTTTGGTCGAACCCATTTCAGTCGAAGTCCAGAGGCTGAACAGCAACAATGTTGAACCAGACATTGTCGAAGTACAAATCTTGCCCCTATCTCGACCCATGTTAAACCCCGTTTCGAGGTTGAAGATGAGTTGTATTTTGACAATGTTGGAATTTGACATTGTCGTTTTCTTGGATGTGGGTCCACGAGCCCACCATTCGACGGGGTCCGTTTTGACCATACCATACTAAACCTACATATATATATATATATATATATATATATATATATATATATATATATATATATATATATATATATATATATATATATATATATAGTTGGGAGGGTGGCCTAATGGTTAAGGTGTTTGCCTTACAAACACAAGGTGCAGGGTTTGAGTCTCACAAGGGATAATTGGCTAGGCTTAAAATGGCTCGCAAGGGCAGTTAGCTTAGTATGAACCTATGAACCTATATATATATATATATATATATATATATATATATATATATATATATATATATACATGTATATGGACACATACATATTTGTCTCGACCCATACATTTACATAACAAATATACATATCTCATACACACACACACACACACACACACACACACACACACACACACACACACACACACGCACACACATACACATCCATGTATACTTACGTCTCTATTATCTACATATATATGTTTATATGTGTGAGTGTGCATGTCTGTATTGTCCTACATACCCTGATATTGGTGATTAAAGCTGCAGTATGACACATATATAATGTTGGTCAAAGGATCAAATGTAAGGGCTCAACAGTACATAATATACTTCCCTACAGCCCCCTGTGCCTGCTGGATGTCACAATACATACACCAACAGGTGAACAGGTTGTGTCATGTACCATGTTGTTTATGCATGCATTGACAGGGCACATTGTTGTTGTCCACATGCTTGCCCATCCAAATGCAAACAGCCACATATGGTCAAAATGGCTACTATAGACACATAGCTAGGATAAACAACAGTTATCTGACTGCAAGGCTACTAGATGCAGAGAACAGATGAGAAGCAATGTCACTCTGCAGCCCACACACACTGTTCAACATAACCCTAGTTTATATACTCCTCTAGTATTTGACTGCAGTCACATCTGAAATAGACTTAAGCTGTGGCATGTGCTGTAAATGCTGTGATCTGTAGTATGTAACACTAGCGAGGTAGGGGTTCTAATCTCACTCTGATCCACATGTTATGTTTGTGTTTGTGTGTGTATACATCCCCCGACAAAATAAATATGATCACCACACTCCAGTCCACATGCTGTGTGAGTGTGTGTGTGTGTGTGTGTGTGTGTGTGTGTGTGTGTGTGTGTATACATCCCCCTGCAAAATAAATATGATCACTGCACTGTCTTAGAAAAAGGTGGGATTTTGCAGTACTTTGTCATAGGTGACGTGCACCTATAAAGTCCTGACAAGAACAAGGCTTGCTGATGTCATCTGCCGTAACATTGCCTAAAGAGATGCTATAGCACACTTGAGGAGTGGCACATGCATTAAGTACTGTGATCTCTTTTGTGCACCATTAGATAGGTAGATGTACAAATCCAATTGCAACCAACTTGCAATGTGTATGCTGTGCACTGTTCTGTATATATAAATTGAAAGTATTATTCTCACTGAAGCTAGTTGTGTGTGTGCAGATGTTAGAGCATTTTACATCAGTGTATGGGATCATGGGATCATCGGACAGTAGTAGCCTAATGGTCTTTGGTCCAATAACATTCTAGTCATGCTCTAACCCTTATTTACACAATCAGCACATGTTGCCACTGTCCACAAGGGACACATGCAGATGCCCTGTGGTGCCATGACAATTATCCAGGCAATTATACAGACTGCATCTGATGAGGGCCAATGAGGTGCACTGTTTGCCATTAGGTGAGGGGCTGTTTCAATGGTTTGTGATAGTGTGTTACACATATCTCCCCCACCAGTATGTGTTATTAATGTGACGTACCAAGTAATGGGACCTGATAACATTCCAGTCTGCATCCTACATGAAGACAGGCAGGGACTTGAAACACCTTTAGGCACCCTATTCAACCAAAGTCTGAGTAACAGCTTTGTCCAGCTGAGTGGAGGACAACAACTGTCATCCCTTTGCACAAAGGTGGAGCATCCACCGATCCAGGAAATTATAGACCCATCAGCCTAACTAGTCTGATCTGCAAGGCCATGGGATGGATTATCATGGAATTCTTTAATAAGGACATTTGCAGCAGCCAAACACTCAATCCCACACAGTTTGGTTTTATCAAGGAGATATCATGCCTGTTAAATTTGGTCGACTTCTTTGAGATTCTCCAAAGCCATGGACGAGGGGAAGACAGTGCACAACACCTGCCTTGACCTGGCCAAAGCCTTTGATACTATTCCTCACTCAGTTATAATAGATAAACTCTCAACTAAGCACCACATTGTATGTTACCAGATGGGTAGCAAACTGGCTCACTGATAGAACCCACCTACTCAAAATAGGGGAAGCCACCTCAAGCAGTAGACCCGTAACAAGCGGTGCATGCCAGAGATTGGTCTTGGAGCCTCTGTAATTTGGGATATACATTTCTGAGGTGCAGGTCAAAACAAGTGGGCTATGTTTGATCAAGTTTGCAGATGGCTGCAAGCTGAGTGCTCTCATCAAATTCCTTAGTGATGTGGACATCCTCCAAGAGGGTCTCAGCTAAACAATTGCCTGGTGCCAGAACCATGGCCTCAAACTGAATGTTAAGAAATGCCTCATCATCCATTTTGGGGTGAGTGATGTCCCCACAAATTATCACAATAATAACAAGGACGTAAGCACCCAATCAGTCATGAGGGACATGGGCACCCAGGTTGATAGCAAACTGACATTTGCCTGTCATATTGCCTCTGTTGTATGTAAAGCTTTCTACATGGCCCTCCTCATTAGGAAGGGTATCTCATCCAGGGATAAGAAGATCATAATATCCATGTATTCTACCCTTAAAAGACCCATTATTGAGTACAATGCCCCTTTCGGCACGTACCTCACAAAGCACATGCAGCAGCTGGACAGACCATAGAAATTCCTCACCAGGAGAATCCAGGGCCTCCAAAATCTAACCTACACAGGCAGGCTAAAAGCCCCGTCCCTCTACTTAGTCTCATACAGAGTCCTCAGAGGTGGCCTCTGTCTGGTATACACAACAATCTCAGACCCCGCCTTGATGGGACTGCTGCATATCCGCATGTCAAGCTCCACTCGAGTAACCCACACACTCGACCTCAACCTGGTCTGTGACATCAATAGGACTTGTTGGTAGGACAGATTTGTGCTCCAGAGACTCCCCCTTCTGCAGAATAGACTCCCTCTCAACATCAAGCTGAATACCTCATTAACCCTTTGTAAGCTCAACCTAGATAACTGAATGGGGAACAGAAAATACACCCCTGGGATTCCACCTGTGTCCCTGCTGGACAGGGGCATTGGGTTCTGATGTGTCAGAACACAGGTTAAATTCTTGACCAGGCCTGTTAGGGCCTCAGGGCCAATAGCCTAGTAACTTCCTATGATCCTATGATGCTATGTCCTTACAGCAGGTAATATATGTGCCATTCCACTCACAGAGTTGCAGCATGTCCAATACAGCAGAGTCTCACATTGCCCTTTAAGCAAGGCAGAGATCATTTCAGAGTGGTCTATATTACACAAGCTACAATGACAGTAATTGCATACTATACCAGTAGGTCAGATACTGGGGACTTATAGGTCCCTTGAGAGGAAAGTCTGTGTCATGTCCAATTGCCAGTAGTGCTTGCAAAGGTACATGAGGAAATGGCCATTGCAGTGAAATATTGGCATGATGAGGGAAGAGTACATGGAGGGTATAAACACAGCATTATCGAGTGACAGTGCTCTCACTAATAACATGAGCATGATATACTACCTGTCTTATCCCTGTGGAGACATGGTGATCTGTAGTAAAGTAGGTGTAAATATGTGTGGCTAGGCCTGTGTGCCCATGTCTATCACCCCTGAGTATGTACATCAGGTGTGGCTAATGAAGTGCTACATAGCAGGAACATTGCTGTTACCAATGGAAATGATACTACATACACATTTGCGTGCGGTTATGGCTATGAGTATGTGAGCAAGCATATGTTCATGAAGACCCTCTTTTGGGAGAATAACATAATTAGGAGATTGTATGACTGCTCCCAGTTTGCTCTGCCATGAGGTGCTTCTTGTCCTCCTGTCAGCTACAGCTGAGTCTATGCAGTTGTACAGGCAGCACACATTGCAGTGAAGATGTGGATGTCTGTGCATGCACAGAGAACTTGTTCAACTCTGCAGTCATTATTCTGACTTTGCTAGTCTGCACTGCCTGTCAGGCAACTAGACAGCACACTGGATGTTGTGTGACATGATGTCAAAACACAGACATGTTTTCCTGTTAAATAAATGCACAGCATGACATACATAGGACAACTGTGCATACACACACTTTGACCAAAGCTTGCCACCCGTCTACAGGATGCCTCAGATCCATGGCATACAGGCATGCATCATGATACCGATGATGGTCAGGCTGCATTAACTGCTGTGACAACAGGAATCACTGCCACTGTGGTGCTTGCCTGAGCAACCTTGCATGTGTATGTCACTTGACATTGTAAATCATAGTGTGACACTGCAGCTGTGCTCCAACTCACCATCCACACATTACCCTACTAAAATCCTAAGAACCCTGGAATACTAGGCATAATACATGCCATACTGTAATGATTGCTCTGATTGCTACTCAAGGCATTTACCTGGTAAAGGGTATGTCAAGGCTACAGATCCTTGCATGAAGTGGGACAACTATATGGATGAACAAACAGGCTGTGGCCTACTCCTCATGTGATGTTTGGTACTAACATTTTGCTTTCGGAGGGAGACAAAGTGTAGGGTCATGGTACCCAAGGAGAGAGTGGTTGTGCTGAGACCAGCAGTTGTAGTAGCCAGGCATCAGTAATTCAGGGGACTCCCCTCTTCTCAGCTTTCTTCACAAGGTAATTGTGTCAGTACAATACACACTCCTTGAGAGGTGTGCAGCTGCAGGATAACTGTGTGAACAGTGCCTCCTTACCTTTCTCAGGGTGTACGTATGAATCTCCCCTCACATTGCTTGCCTATGGTCTCTACAGACACAGACATGTTGGCAGACTACCTTTTTGAAAACGATGCTGGAATTAAAGTTAATACAAAGTTGTACACAAGGCAAGTAGCATGCAGTGACAACTAGTGTCCCCAGATGTCTCAGTAGTGTTACATTTACAGCCATGAAAAGCCTTATGGAAATGATCAGTAACAATGTACTACACATGCAGAAACTGGCCCAAACCTAGTTTGTTTTGTTCAAGGTCAGATCATGGCCACCCTAAGCTTTGGACTGAATTGATTGTTACAGACTGTGATGGATGAAGGGAAAATGACTCACCCCACCTAAATGCCCCGATAATGCATTCGCCAAGAGTAGGCCATCACCCATTGTAGACACACTGTAGAGGTGTTTTACAAACTTTTATGTCAGCTGCTGGATAGACAAGTATCTGACAGTCATTATCTAAGATGATAGGATTTTCTAGGCCAGCACTACAATAACCCCATTCACCAGTGGACTACCCACATACATCATTCCTGGGCCTACCCCTCCTAGCCATTCCCTTCTCTGCAGTCACAGCTACTGTCAGTGACTTCAGAATGGCAGCATTTGAAGATGATTGCAAATAAGGGACTGTCAATATTTTGCACACAGAACCAACAGTTACCCGGGATGGGCTGCCACCCTTTCGACAATATCATATTGTCTGCACACCTCCAACAGTTGACCAGTAGGCATGGACTTATGGACACAGAGAGTGATGCAGCCTTTGATGGTCAGTAAGTTGTGGCATATCATGCACTGTTGTACAACCTATAGATAAAGGTATGGCATGTAAATCCAAGAATATCATTGTTGCACTAAATGTGGCACTCATCACATCTATCATTGTGTGCAATGACACCTGTGGTATGTAAGTACACAGGCATATCTGGCACCTGTAACAGCCAAAGACGTCCCACAGTAACCCAATACATAGTGTGCATAACATGTCCAGACTGTGTCAAGGTCAAAACTGTGTATTCTGTCCCCTTCATGCTTTGGAGGGGAGATGAATGGCTACCATAGAAGGAGCTGTCAGGTCCCACTCTGCGCCGCCTGCACATCCAAGAAAGGACTAGTACGGGATGTACCTGTTGTGCACAGTAGCACCTTGACTGTGGTATAAATAGGCCATGCTGGGAGACAGGTGTGCAACTGTGACACTACACACTACATGTAACAGGCTTCCCATCCATGTAAACCACACTTCTGCTGTAACGCACATCATGTGTAAGTAACACAATGGGATGTGGAACAAGGCAATCATAAATGGTGAGGACAAATGTCTGTAATGGACACAAGGTTGTAGATGGTGCATATCCTATGCCACAGCTTGTAGATGTGTCAACTCCCAGAACCCTGCTTACACTTATCAAGGGAACCACATCATGTCAGAGATTACAGATCCAGGTGTAGGCTGCATGATGCCATTGTGAAACCAGTAAAAACTTTTATTTCTCTTCTCTAGCGCCTCGGCCACACTCAGCCTTCAAGGAGTAACACACCAAATATTGAAATGGTTTATATAACACCAGCTACAATCAATGTTATTAATCAAACAATTAAACAATCAAGTACTTAAAAATTAAAAAAATACAATACATTTCAAAACCATTTCAGACAATACTTCAACAACAGTCTGTATTCAGACCTTGATAATTTTGTTAACATAGAGATTATGGTAGGCAGCAGAAAAGAAGCTATGCTGAACAGGAACAATACAGAGGAGGACCGCAACATTAGTGGTGCGATAATAAAAGGACAAAATGGTACTGATATATGCCTTGATTCTAATAATGTGGTTAATTTATCTGGTTGCCAAATTAATGACAGTATTATTACTGTATTAAACCATGGATTAAAATTTGTACCGACTGTTTTGCCCAAATTATATGAGTGTAAAATAGAGTTGTTTAAATTTGTGAGAAAATTTAATTTATGGTACTATTCTGAGTATTTGTCTTCATTTGATGTTGTTGATGAAACTGTTTTAGATGATACTTATAGCATTGATGAAAATGTATTGGATATGGATACATGTGATTCTTTTGTATCTTGTACAAGTGATTTGAATGCTTATTGCACTATAGACACTTCTGGAGTGGCAATTAAAAGTAATTTTATGCCTCCTTTTTCGCATGAAGGCATCAAAAGATTTCAAGCGATGGTTGAATTTGAGGTTGATTTATTATTTAAAAGTTTTAATTGGAAACAGGTTGATTATAATTTTTCTAAAAGTGAATGGTTGGACTTAAAAAAAAATTCCAAACAGAAAGAATTGGTAGTTAAACCCTCTGATAAGGGGAATAAAATAATAATTATGCATTATACTCAATATATGAAAATGTGTTTAGATCTATTAGGGGATGAAACAGTATATTGTAAAGTAAGTGACAGTGCTGTTGAACAAGCTAAAAATAATTATATATCTTTAATACAGAAAGGCCTAAGATTGGGCTACTGGTCTGAGACTGATGTTAAAAATAAGCTGGTAAATGCAGACATTGGTCCAGCTTATTTTTATTGCCTACCCAAGATTCAAAAAATATTAGCAATCCACCAGGTAGACCTATAGTTTCTGCCAGTAAATATTTTTTGCATAATTTGGGACTTATTTTACATCAGGTATTATTAAAGGAAGCTCAGAAGCTCCCCTCTTATATACAGGACTCTTTTGATTTTTTAAGTAAAATAAAAGATGTTATATGGAAAGACAACATGTATTGGATAACATTGGATTTGAAGAGTCTTTATACCAATATTAAACATGTGTTTGGATTAGAGGCAGTACATAAGCGAATGGGTGATTATCTTCTTACATATTATATTTTAGATTTAGTGAAATTTTGTTTGGAAAATAATTATTTTTATTTTGATAATCAAATTGTTCATCAAATACAAGGTACAGCCATGGGTGCTCCATTTGCACCCATGTATGCAAATATTTTTATGGGATTGGTTGAACAAGAATGTATCTATACTAATTATTTTGTTAAAAAATATGTAAAATTTTATTTTAGATATATTGATGATTTGATTTTTTTATGTGAAGGGGGTATGCACTTGGTATTAAATTTTGTACAAGAGATTCAACTTAATAGGTTTGATATATCTTTTGATGGTCTACAATACGGACAAACAGTCTCTTTTTTGGATATTAATTTACAGGGTACTGTTGGACAATATATTAGTACAAGTATCCATAGGAAATTTGACTTGCCTAATCAGTTTTTAATGGGTACCAGTTGTCACCCAAAACATATTATTGAAGCTTTGCCGTATGGCGAATTTTTGAGAATTTCTCGATTATGTAATAAAGATAATGTATTTATGAAAGAAATACAGTGCACTAGGACCATGTTTGAAAGAAGACATCATGATACCAAATTAATAGAATTAGATATTCAAAATATACTTAATATTAGATATAATAATAGATCATTACAGAAGAAAAGGTGTAATAGTTATGCTGTTAATCATAAAAATGCTGAGAATTTATTTATAGTTTCCACTTATAATATTTGTAGTGATAGCATTAAAAAACATATAACACATTTTTTGGGAATTTTTAAAAAAATTTGTTGAGCTTAGTAGTTTAACTGAGAAACATTTTTTTTTTCTTATAAGAGGGGAAGAAACATCAAAGATATGGTGGTACATACCAGATTTTGTAAACCTGAAGTTAAATTGTATTACCATATTGCTGCTATAGGAATGTCATCATGTAGTGGTTGTCCATATACAATTAATTTTTTTTCACATATAAACAATATTGGTTTTAGACCCAATGGGTCATATAATTGTAGAACTGAGAGAGTTATTTATGCCATTAAGTATGGATGTCATAAGTTTTATATTGGCCAAACTAAGAGAATGTTTAAGATAAGATTGTTGGAGCATTTGAGGGACATTAGAGCAAATAAATTAGAGAGCCCCTTAGCTCAACATTTTTATGAACATCATGGGGGAAAGTGTGATAGTTTAAAGGCAACTATTTTAGAACAAATTTTTATAAGTGAGTATGATATAAATAGGATAAAGAATGTGCTTTTAAAGAAAGAAACTATTTTCATTTTAAAATACGACACTTTGACACCTAAAGGTCTGAATACAGACTGTTGTTGGAGAAGTGTTGTCTGAAATGGTTTTGAAATGTATTTCTTTAATTTTTAAGTACTTGATTGTTTAATTGTTTGATTAACAACTTATTGATTGTAGCTGGTGTTATATAAACTGTTTTAATATTTGGTGTGTTACTCCTTGAAGGCTGAGTGTGGCCGAGGCGCTAGAGAAGAGAAATAAAAGTTTTTACTGGCTTCATTGCTTCATTTTGTGGCTTAGCAATTTGGGTCCTGCAGTTGTTCGTTGCATGATGCCATTGTGCCTGTTAGCCTGTGATACACATATGAAGCTATGGAGCCATGCACCTCTACTCCTTTACCTTTGTGAAGACATTTTCCTTCTGTGCTAACATTCCTTCCTGTGCTCTGACAGTTATGAGTTTATTGTTGCACTGTAGCCACAGGTGTGCCCCAACAAATTCTGAATCTGAAACATAAACAATTCTATGAGATACTGTTCATTTTGTAAGTATACAGCCATTACAACATCATCCAACTTAATCTACACAACATAATGTGGTGTACTCAGTACAACTGCCAGTAGACAATATCTGTCAATGACCAGTACAAGTAGCATGTGAAAGGCAACAGTGGATTAAAGGAATACATAGCAATTTATGTAGTCACCCTGTGCATCAGACACATAACTTCATTTCCCTGCATAGTTGAGAAGGATGATAGGGATATGGCACAGGTATCATCACTTGTACAGGGTGTTGTGTGGTGGTGCAGGAGGCCTAGGCTGACCCAATAGGTTGGCAATGTTGTGTGTGAGTAGTCAGGAAGGGAAGCAAGCCAGATGGACCATGGACTGTGATGTGTGTGTCTGCAGGTGGCCTGATTGTGACAGTGGTGTGTTAGTGTTTGCGTACACATGGTCAAGCTGAGTGCTAGCCCTACATAACTGTATCTTGGGCAGCTTTGAACCATGCATGGCAGAGCTAACAGTTCATCATCTCCACCCTCAAACATGGGAACTGCCTCTGCCAGGAGTTGCACTGGCACCTCTATGCCCAAGGTCAGAAGTGGAGCTACTACCTGAGGTTGATTGCTGCCTGCTGGGACCATGTCCTCCACTGAAACACCCAGGACCATGAACCCATGGCTTGTCACATCTTGGTGTGGACAGTACACTCACCTCAGGGTCACTAGATGTACTGCCACTACCGGAGCATGAGTGAGCATGGCCATGTGGACTCTCAGCTGATGTAGTTGCTGAACTACATCCACAGGTCTGATGCTCAACCCCAGCTAGATGTTCCATCACAGACAATGACCGTTCCAAGACAGATAATCTGTGATCTCTCTCAGACCACTGTCTTTCCACTGTGTCAGTCAGCCAATCCAGAGTATCAGCAATGTGATGGAAGCAGTCATGGATGTCAGACTGTGCTGCATCCATAACCCTGTGCATCCCTCTGGAGGTCCTTTCGGAATGTGCCTGTGTTTCCATGATGGCCATAAAGATATGCTGATTGACATGTGATGGGACACCAGCAACAAGTGGTGGAAGGACAGCAGGCATCCTACGAGCACCCATATCAATCCACCTGTGTAGAACCTTGCCATCTCTTTGGCTATGGCCAGTATCAACACTTACTGCAACCATAGTACCTACACTTTTCTGTTCAATGTCCCCATCCTCTGACTGTCCAATATCTGTGGCCTCAGGGGACTGCGTATGCTTAGACATACTGATTGTGTATAGTGATAATGAGGGCAGAGGAGGGATGTCAACCTCTGTGATAGATTCTGCCCCTGCAATCCCCCCGTGCCTCACATTGGCAACCATCATCATCAAAGTCTGAAGAGACACTGACATCTCATTGTGAAGGTGACACAGACCAACCCTCAGGTCACCTGTGATAAAAGGGAAAAGCAGTACATTAATACATGCATTACTATGCTCTATAGTATTATTTTGCAATATATATCAAGCTGTATACAATGCTGTCAGTATTACAGACTTGTTTAATCCCCACCCTCGTATACCAGGACCTGAGGACATTACTTTCTAAAAATCTTCTGTAGTTGTTTGTAAATAAGCCCCTTATTTAAGAATCTCATGAGGAACAGTGATGTGTACTGCTGATATTTGTCAACACTCTACAGAGCTGACACATAAGGCAATCTGAACTGTCCTACAAATACTGCAACTCTATCAGTGTGGCCACAACTACAAGGTATAAGTATGACTGTAAACTGTGCTCCACTGGTAAAACTCTGTGGCAATCATGCAGAACGTACATCAATCCAGCCGGCAGGCCTGGGATGACACTTTAGCAAGTATAATGCACTCAATCTACATCTGCATCACAACACTGTTATACTTACCAGGAGCAGGACATTGGCCGTGACTAATTCCTGACAGTCCCGGTAATGTAAACAGCAACCATGTTGCACTATGACAAGTTTATACAGCTACAAATCCTATATTTACAGTATAAACTATGTTACTTGGTATGTAAGTCACAATATGGGCATAAGACTCACACTGCAACTAACCTCCCCCCAAAATAAAATATCTGCCACCCACATAAAAGTATGTACACCGTGAAACACTGAATGTTACAGTATTCCAATGCTCATCCAACTAAGTATACTTAGACACTCCTCTTGTGTGGAAATGGCAATACCCACATCCACAGCATACTTTGCAATGGATGCCTGACAGCTGTCCTGTGTTTTTATGTTCACCAGGAATTCTTCTATGGCTGACAGTGGTTGTTCTACTGCAGGCCCTCCACTGGTGACACTACGATCCCTGACCACATCTGCTTCTCTTCTGAGGGTGGAATTTATCATATCTGTGGCATGGTGTCACATCTGCTCATATGTCCTGCTCTGGTGTCCAATGGCACTCACATTACAAACCAGGTGAGCCCACAATGCTGCATGGTCTTCCCTGTTTGTCCTTCCCCTGGACAGCAGGAGTTGGTGATGCTGATGCAGGGCATTCAGTATAGCTTCATTTTCTGACTCTGTAAAAGGGCCCTGACATTTGGGTTGCATATCTCCTGAAAGACACTAACATGGGAACATATGTCAGGATAACATATGTGGTAGTGTAGTATGTAGAGATACAGCAATAACAGATGGCTGCCAGTAATCACTGTTTGGTTACACATCTCATGCTCAACACCAGGCAAACACAGTAAGGGTGTGGATGCAAGTAGGATAGTAAAAGTAATCATCTCTCCCTGCTTGTGCCATGACAGATACTGTTGTATGGTGACACAACCAACACAAAAGTCCATTATGCTGTGGCATGAATGTGTAAACCCCTCTTATAATATCTAAAACAAGCAGTGCCACACATATAGCAGTGCAGTATTACAACCTCTAGCAACATGAAATTCCCAGGAGTGCAATATGCCTACATAACAGAGAGTATTCTACCCATACCGTGCACTATATCCTCTGTAGGTGTAACCCATCTGCAGATCAATGACATGTCAGAAGTACAGTTCCATACAAAGCTTACTGCTGCAATCACCATTTCCCCTAAATACATAGACAAACATGCACCATGTTGGAAATAAAATGGTTACATGACTGATGGAGTACAATACTCCTCTATTGAATAATACAGATATATAAATGTTGTGCCAATGAGTTGACAATGAAAATTTACTCTCATACACAATGTTTTCCCTACCTAGCTGTTTGCCTTTTTAATATGGTTCTCTATTAGGAAGTGATTGCTTCTGAAGCAATCTGTGCTTCTGAACTGCTAATTGCAGCCAGCACATCTGATTTGCATTATAATGTGCCAGTCCCATGAAACCACTGAACAAGATGTAAGGCCTCAATGTACATTAAAACCCCTTTCTCTATGTTGGGTTGGAAAATAGTGGGGGACAGATGTTATGTCATGACAGAGACAATGTCTGCAGCAGCTACTTTTTACATGCAAATGTGCTACAGGCTGAAGCTGAAGGTTATGCTGCAGGCAATAGGCATAGGCAGAAAAGGTTGTCACTTTGCAGGACAACAACCTGTAAGAGTAAGTGTGGGACCTGTGGAAGCCTTGTTTTATAGGCAGGACCAGACTGAGTGTAGCCACCCTACAGAGAAGTAAGGTATGTGTGTCAGGTAAGTGTGTCAGCCAATGGTATCAGTAAGACAATGCAAGCCAAAATGCTTTGTGTGTCCTACAAAACAGATAGGTGTACATTAACCATGATGTCAAGCAGATGGACAACTGCCAGATCACGTGTTATGTCATGGTATTCTCCTGTGGAATGTGTGCTGGCAACCCTTGCATCTAGCTCAGTCATCATATGTATATGTTATTTGAGCAGCTGCAGTTGTCTGTGATATCACCAGCAAAACATTGTGAGTTGCAGTATGATATTACTGGGGCACAGTTTCAGTACACATCAGTGGAAATGCAGCCTACTGCATTACCTGTTGCATTAGGAGTAGGATGAGAGTGGTCCTATTTGCAGGCTTTTACCCTCTATAATATAGAAGCAGACATTCCACTTGTACTGCTTTTTGAGGATAAATAGGTGATGAGACAGACATATCACATCACACTTTACAATACTGATAGCTAAATACATGTATTTTTATAGTTATACACAGCTGTACTTGAACCCAGGACTATGTGTACCAAAGTTATTTTTTTTCCAATGTATTTTACAGACTGAGCTACAGAGAAACTGTTATTGCAGCTGAATTCCTACATGTTGTGTTGTACTTATCATTCCACAGTTATCTGCCGTTACACACTGCACTTACATCTATTAGCATATGTATAGGTTTAGAGTGCTGTATTTGTGTAAAAGAGCCCCGGTTAACATCCTCTTTTCCATTAATGTTTTATCAAGTGTGTTCTTACATGTTGTAGACATAACTGCAGGGTTACCTGCTATCAGATACCTCAATTACAATTAAGCTTATGTGTATGCCTTTATAGTGATGTATTTATGTACTAGAGTGCTAATTACAGTATATGAATCATTTAGCTGATTTGCGCAGGACTGTTAGCACTGCTCCTTCACTGCCCCTGTGGAGGCAGTGGTGGAGGATGGTGTCAGGGATGAGGCTGCCCCACCAGGATGGTGAGCATGTCCTCCATCTGGTGCAGGCATGCATTGATAGTTCGGTGAACCACCCTGCGCACCATACCTGGCAGTTCTTGACGAGTGACAAAATCACCCCCTCCACCTCTGCTCCGAGAGGGGGTCCCAGCTCCAGCTCATAAGGCAGAACTACTCATTGCCACAGGTAGTGCAGGGGCAGTAGAGGCGGCACTACCAGGCTGTGGCCCAGATGTGCTGGGCCTGGTGCCACAGCCGGTGGAGGCAAGAAAGGTGAATCGTCTGGAACCGGCCTACCTTGTTGTGCTGTAGTATATTAAATATAAACATAAGGTTAAGATTATTAATAACC
The DNA here is from genome assembly GCF_019279795.1 of Protopterus annectens. Taxonomy (NCBI): domain Eukaryota; kingdom Metazoa; phylum Chordata; order Ceratodontiformes; family Protopteridae; genus Protopterus; species Protopterus annectens. Next base: position 813,131,361 of record NC_056745.1, read on the forward strand.
AAACCAATGTTAGTATTAACATAATGGAACATAATATTGATTAATCCGAAAACATATTAAGGTATGTGATGAGGAACACAACAATAAATAACATAACGGCAAGTATGTTAACAGCAAACCAGTATGACATAACCCATAAGGCCAAAATAACAGTTAATTTAAAAGGATATATTAATATCAAACCATAATAATAAATAACAGTACTAAATTAATAATTTCATAATAAATTAGAGAAGATAAGGGGTAGGGAGAGAGAGAAAAACATGCCATTAATGACCTTGTACATGATATTGCTGCACAGACTAATAATACATATTTCTATAGGTGTGCAGTGTCATGTGTGTTTACAATGACTCCAATTCTTGTATAGATGTGACATGTACATACCTCTCGACCTGTTAGCATGGGACAGTATGGACCAAGCAATAGCAAATGCAGGTACACAACTACAGGGAACTGTTTTACATATTGTGCTCATACATTACTACCAAGGTGTTCTGTAAATGGATTTGCCAATAAATTGCATTCCACATGTCATTTATTTGCTAATCACAGATCAGATATATGTGGCATTAGTCATTACATTTCAAAAAATCATGACAGTTGAGAGGTATGTTCGTGTACACTAATTAGTCTAGACAGTCAGTGATGTCTTAGTTGGCGGTCATGGGATTAAAACCCACAAGCTGTGACTCCAGGGAACAAGTGCACTAAATTTAACAGTTGACTGCTTCACACTCACTGGAAAGGATTATTTATCAAGGCACAATCCTGCTTTGTACTTTATTGATATTGTTCCTTAAAATCTGACACTTATACACAATAGATATCTGCCATGAACATGAGCTACCTTACCCATATACCTTGTTCCAGGAGTGGAAGGAATATACAGCATTAGTTGATTACAAATGGCCATAACACAGGCTTGAAAGTTACTGTAGGTATTGTACTACATTTGTCAGACATTTGTTTCAGCAGTCTTTATTCGTTTCCTGTTTTACAGTTGACTGGTGCCAGATGAGAACACACATGCGGTGACTACAGCCGTACTGCACAGTTATTTGAACAGATTACTTCTCAATGCACAATCTTGCATTAAACTTAATTGATAATGTACTTTAAAATCTGGCATTTATATACATGAATATTTGGCCATAATATCAGCTACCTTACCCATACACCTTGTTCTTAGAATGGGTGGGAATGTACAGCATTATATCACACAAACTGGACACAACACAGGCTTGAAAGTTACTATGGGTATTGCACTACATTTATCAGACAGTTTTTTTTCAGCAGTCTTTACTCATTTCTTTTGTACGGTTGACTGGTGTTAGATTAGAACACACATGCAATGACTACAAGACTAGTGATGGTGATCACTTCTTTGTTTTAAACAATACACAGCACAGCACCATCACCTTTTATAATCTATTACTGTTGCTTCAAGTCTGGCATGTACAGCATAGATAGCTGTGTCAGGCCTCTATGTAATAACCCATTTACCCTCATCATTACATGAGTGTAATTCACGGCATATTTCACACAATGAGCACAGAAGCACAGTAACTGTTAATCTGACTAGACCCCAACCTCAACTGATGTTTGTCAGCTATACTGCACAATAATGCACAGTTACTTGACTTAAATTAGTTTACCATTTCAGGTAAGCACTGGCACATTACTAATCATATCACATTTTCCAAGTATGTTATACGTGACTGTTAGGACTGTAAACTCTGTAAATCATTTTTTATCTTGACAGTACACTGTGCATTAGGTTATTGCTTTGATTTTTCCCTGCTTACCACACACACTCCTCATCCTGACCAGATTCCCTGCATGGGACTAGACATTGCAAGTCCTCTCTTCTGTAGCTGTTGTAAGAGAAGTAAAGCATTATGCATACCAGTTTCACATGCATTCAGTTTGTATATTTATAAATCACTGGCACAAATACTTACATATCTGTGGGGTGCACCTAACCCAAGCTTCTTGGACCCAGGTGTGCAAAGTTCCCCCTCTTTCTATGATTCATGTCAGCATAGTGGTGATGACACTCTTCATCAGTGAGGGGGATACCAGTACCACTGATAAGTTTCCTAGACAAATGATCCCAGGCATCAGACTTACACTCAGAGCCATGGTTATCTCAGTGCAGCAGCTAGGCATCATAGTTTTTGACCAGGAGTCCAGCAAACACTTTGGACTCCTGCACACCCCATCTCTGCACCAAAAAGCACACTCCCTCACCAACTTCACTAGGCATATCAACAGCCAAGTGAGAACTCCAAAGAATGGTGCCAAATTCCCACCTATTGGCCATTATATAGGGTGCATTCTCACCCTTACGTGTCATAGTGCAACTTTCAAAGATGCAGTCTGTGTCACTTAGCATTGTGCAAACCTGCACAAACCATTTCAGTGAAGCTGAGCATCACACAAACTCGCACAAGCCATGTTTAAGAGTAGCTTAGCAAAGGGCAAATGAAGTAGACTGTTGGCCATGCTAAAGTGGAGCTTAGCACCATGCAGCTTTGCTAAATGTAACAAATTTTTAATTTTAAATTAAACTGATGTTTCAGTCATCTGACTCCTGTTCAAAGCAATGCATATGGCTGCTCAGGAACTGAACCTAGGACTTACTACTCTCTAGATTATGACTCAACCTATCTAGCCACTTGGATACTACAGGCCAACAGTATATCTTCATATACTACTAAGATACCTGTTAGTGTTGTGCAGTAAAGCTGTGCAGGTTTGCGTACTGCTAAGCACTGCAGAAGTACAATAATTAAATACATTTGGTTTCTATTTTTAGATGTCAGATGACATTGCTAAGCACCATGCTGCTCCTCACAAACAGGGACAGACAGAAAAAAGAATATTCAATGAATTACATCTGGTTTCTATTTTTAGATATATAACAGATGTCAGGTGCATATGTATAAGTACAGCTCAGCATCACTAAGCACCATGCAAACAGAACATAAAATTAAAAAAAATATTACTGTCTTGTGCTTAACACCTGTCCAGACATTTTCTGGACAGTTCACAACTACAGGACAGCCTCTACACCACTGCTTGCATGGATTTAATATATGTTTAACTCTGACCTCTCTCTGCAATGTTCCCATAATTAATATGTATGGCTCGCTGTCACTGAGGAACCATGGCTGTGCACACAGGTGTATTCCGTGTAAGCTTTACATGGAGCCTACACAGATTTTATTGAATCCTGGGGAGTAACATTTTCCACAGCTTCATCCCCATTAAAGTACATCCTTCCACCCTAAATGATTATGACATTGTTCAAAAGTTTTCTATACATAAGATCACAGCAAATCTCTTCAGCTCTTGCAACCTTCATTCCAACATCATAAGATTGCATAGACTCAGACAATCTCTTGCCACAATTAATTGACTACTAGTATACCAGTATGCATCACCAATATTGTGAGTTTTGCAGTTTCCATATTCTCAATCCTAATAAGTGACTTTTAAAATGGGCTGCATCCAGTAAGAACTACAATAAGAAATGTTAAAATAACTCATGGAGTAAAAAGTGCTAAAAGCTTTGTTAATGGTTAGAGAATCCCTCAAAGAAAAAAAATCATTCTCCACTGTAAGCAAGTTAACAATGCAGTTAGACTGCATAAGGTTATGTACTACTACAATAAGTAAAGTACTATTCACAGTAAACCTCAATATTAATGCAAATTAATAAACTCCTTTATTGGCTAAGATCAAAGCAACTCACAACAGTAAAGGATATGCTTGTTGTAGTATACATTTCATCAGTAAAGTATGTGAGTAGGTAGGTCACTTCACAGGTTGGATTTTAGTTCTTGTTAGTAAAACAATGAAAATGCAGCATGTCTGTCTCATTATTCCCAAGGCCCAATGTTTATGTTAATCCAATAATATCTAGTCTGGAAATCATAAAACTTGAGTCTGGAAGACTAGACACTCACTGCTGCTAATGAGCGTGCTACCACAGAAGATTTCCTCAAAGATTTATCCAGTCAATTGCTCTGTCTCTCCATTCTTAAATTTATGTGAAACAGCACTTCCTTTAACAAATTTGGATTTACCCTAATTGTAGATCAGAACATTCTCAAAAAAGAAATGGTTAAATTTAAAGACAATTTGACAAGTTAAAATAACACAGCCCACTAGAGTCTAATAGCCAGTCATCCTAGCTGATTAGCCAGTGTAAATAATACAGAGTTCACACCTCATCTAAATCTAAAAAAAAAAAAAAGCAATCAATTATTTTTTCCAAATATCTTAAAGCATGCGCAATCAGACCCCTTTCCAAGACAAACTCATTAAAATCATAATAGACTTGAGGTCAAGCTGTAATCTCATATTACTGAGAAAGATCTTGGAGAAAATGGTACACTTGTAAGCATGTGAATGCATTCACAAATATGAAATCCTGTGCAGGGCAATGCAAACTAACAGCATTTTGGACTTTACCTGATGACATCTTTGCAAAGAAATATATAGGCCTACTATATTGAAGTGCTTGTAGACCTTTTAAGGCATTTGACTTAGCAATAATTTTCTTTTAACAGAACTAAAAACTCATCCCAGGATTTAATAAAATCCATGTAGGCACAGTGTAGAGCCTGCATGCAATGTAACTGTGTGCACGGCCATGGTTCCCCCTCTGCAGCATGCTATACATATTAATTATGGCACACTGCCAGAGGGGAGCCAAGGAACATGGATATTGAATCAATGTAGGGAGAGGTGTTGTAGATACCCATGGCTGCAGATGAGTGTGAGGCTCCCTGTAATGCGCCCGGCCACTATTGTAATGTTGTGAAGTGTGTCAACTGTATAATAAGTCTTTTGTGTGATGTGTTAGTTTTTTGTAATATTTTAATTTATTTATTTTTTACTGCACATTTGCATGGCATGCCACGGAGCACAGCAATGCCAAGATGTACTCACATATAGACAGCTGACTCCTGGCCACATCTAAAAATAGAAACCGTATGTAATTAATTATCATAATTAAATATATACATTTTTTAAATTTTTTTTATTGATGTTTGCGTGGCATAGCGTGGAGCGCAGCAGAACCAGTCAGAGCTCATACATACATGGCAGACACTTGCCAGACATCTAAAAATAGAAATTGGATGTAATTAATTATTTATTTATTGGTGTGTTTAGTTGGGCTTGCATGATGCTCAGCAATGCTAACAGGTAGCCTAGTAGTATATGTGACATTATAGTAGGTTGGTAACATTCAACTAGATACATGGGTAGAGTTACAGTCCTATGTATAGCAGGTCCTGAGTTTGCATTCATACCTGGCAGAATATGCCTGTACATGAATGTGTTTTCTTTCATTAATTTTATTACAATATTATGAATTTCAACAGTGCTGTGCTCTAAGTACTGCTCAATCATGTTAAGCTGTGCATAAACATGCTAACGACTGCCAATGTTTGTGTAGTGTTAAACCTGGCTAAAACCATGGTTCTGCAAGTTTTTATGCTGCTTGGCTTCACTAAGCTGCTTTGCACTCTGCTAAGCAATGCAGCTCTTTTTCAATGCTGCTGAATGATGTGTAAGGGTGGAAAAACAGCTTATATTAAGCCCAATAGGCAAGAATTCTGCAGCAGTCACTGGAGTTTATTCAACTGTTGGTATGGTTGGTGGTGTTGGTGATGGTGTGCGCTTTTGCAAAGGTAGGGCATTCAGGAGTCCAAGGTCATGGTTGGGCTCCTTATTAAAAACCATGAACCCTGGCTGATGCAGGGTGGATTCCAGGGCTCAGAGTGCAAGGTAGAGGCCTGGGACAATTTGACCAGGGAACTCACCAGTGTTACTGGTATCCCCCACACAAGTGAACAGTGTCAGCACCATTTTGAAGACTTGAAAAGGAGGAAGAGGGGAACTCTGGGCACTTGGGTTCAGGAAGCTCAAGCTGGGAATTCTGCACAAGTATGTAAGTATGGCTAGTATGTCTTCCTCTGTCTAACCAATATATAAGCTAAAGATCTGCAAAACAGGTATACATAATGGTGTGCTTTTCTCCTAACAGCTGTAGCTGAGAGGGCTCGCAATGTTGAGTCCCATTTTGGGTGCCTGGCCAGGTTGATCTGTTAGCGTGGTAAGGACAATAAGCAAGAAAGGGTAAAGCATTTACTACAATAAAGTATACACAAGAAAAACTGTAGTACAATGAATGGGCATGTAGAACTGTAGTGCATTAAATAGGTAATTAGAGCTGTAGAGCTGTAGTGCAATAAATGAACAATAAGAACCGTATATCAATAAAGTATTAAGAATACCAATAACAGTACGCAAAATCTTGTTCAGCAGGATTGTGTTTTGTCAAAACCATTGAAGTAGAGCTCTATGCATTGAGTGTCTATGTTAAGGTTGCTGCAGTCAAGTGTGACACTGTAATAGCTGTAGCCAGCACATCTAATGGTCTGCAAACTATATTGCTAAACCCATAGTAGTGTCCAAGGCTGTCTCCAGGCCAGTATTGGTTATGTAAAGCTCTCTCTTCCTCAGACAGCAGATAATAAAGGTACATGGGTGAGGTAGCCCAGTCCATGGGGAGATATTCTGAGTGGATTTCATAGATATTGCAAACCAATAACAAGAAAATGTGTTTACTAACATTGTTGATTGGTTGTATCCTATGCATGTGTGTTCTACTGTCACTGCAGTCTACTGTAGCACTATAACTGTAACTGTAATAGTACTAGAATACCAGAGGAACGTCCTGTAACTTGCATTGTTCAATTCGTAATATAGTTCCAGGTGATCTCCAGGTAAGAATCAATCACTCAGTAGTCAGCAATGACTGAGTAGCTCAGTCTCTTAAATGCTTTATATACAGTACATTTTGCCACACACAGTCCAGGGTTCGAATCCAGTGGTATAAATTTTCAGTATCAGTCACGTAATGCTCACATTTTATCTCTCACCAGGAACACAAGAAATATATGAGTGAGGTGGCCCATATTATGAGCAGATAGTGTGTTTAGATTTCACAGAATATTAACATCAATACCATGAATGTGTTCATCAGCACTGAGTCATAAATAAAGATGTGTAATCCCAGTATGGCTGTATTCCTTGCATGTCTGTACAAAGTTGCTACAGTCAATTATTACAATATTTGCAGATGTCTCCTGCAGTCACAGCTATTGGGTTTTACTCCCATGCCTGCCAACTAAGGCATGACACCTGTCTAGTTTACTTACTGTACACAAACATGCCTCTCAAGTGTCAAGATTTCTTGTAATACAATTAAAACTGCCTAATCCATCTGTCACATGATTAGCAGATGAATTAATACCTGGAATGCAATGTATTACCAAATCCATTTACAGAGCACCTGGGTAGTTAGGTAAGTCCACACTATGTGAAACTGTTCTGTGTAGTGATGTATCTGCATTTGTTACTGCTTGGCCTATACTGACCCATGCTAACAGCTTGAGAGGTATGTACGTGCTACATCAGGTATAGAAGAATTGGAGTCACTGTACTCAAACCTGACACTGCACACCTGTAGAGTATATATTTCAGTGTATTAAGAGATCTAAGCTGCAATGTCAATAATGGAATTTTTCTCTCTCTCCCCACCCTTTATCTTCATTTATTTATCATTGTTATTTATTATTATGATTTAATATTAACATAATTTGTTACGCTAACTATATTTTGGAAAAATGTGTTTCATTATTGATATGTTTTATTATGATTTAATAATAGCATATTTTGTTAAACTAACTATATAATGGTAAATGTGGTTGATTATTATGTTTCATTATGATGCAATATTAACATATTTGTTAAACTGTTTTGTTGGCCCTGTGGTTTACATTTTACTGTCATGCTGTTACCATACTAACTGTTATGCTACTTAATATTGTGTTGCACACGTTATACATTAATATGTATGTGGATGAATATATATGATGTTCATTTCTGTTCATACTAACATTGGTTTGGTTATTACTAACCGTAATGTATTGCTGCAGCACATCAAGGTAGGCCGGTCCTGGCTGATCCCACCACCTTGCCTCAGCCGGCCACTGCACCCGGTCACAACATGTCTGGTACCCAAACCGGTGGTGTCCCCTCTGCTGCCCCTGCACTACCTGCAGTGTTGGGTAGTACTGCCCCAGGGGATGGGGCCTGGCCCCCCTCTGTGAGCTGTGGTGAGGGGGTATTGTCACCCATGTGGAGCTGCCAGTGCTGGTGTGCAGGATAGTCCACCATGGCTATGATCACTGCCTTTGGCAGATTGAGGGCATGCTTGCCACACTGGTGGGGCAGCCTCACCCTGGTGCCTAGCCTCCAGCACAGCCACCCTCAGGGCAGTGATGGAGCAGTGTCAACAGTCCCATGGGTTGGGATGTGAGTCACACTGTTGCCGACTGGAGGCATGTGGGACTCAGATTCCACAACACCATCCCTTTTCAAGATTTTCACCCCCCCTCATGTGTCACCCCCCATCTGCTGTCTTGTCTGTCTTGTCTGTTTGCAGATGCATTCTCACCTACCAAACTTACCTCTCCCACATGTACCCATGTCCCTTCCCCAACATTCCACTCTGACCTTAAAAAAATGGGTACCTGTCACAAAAAAAAAATATCTTCCCATACATAGCTCTCCATTTCTCACACATGTCCACTGGACACAAGTAATTCAGTCCAACTGGCTTGACAACTCAGTCATGTTGTCCTCACCCTTCTCTCTGGGGTTTGAGAATCCAAATTCATCTACAAATTCTGTCAACGTGCACAGTTGTTGCTGTACATGCAATGGATAACTGGTTCTTTCCTACAACTTTCCTGCACATCCCTCCCTGCCTTTCACTATGTTTTTCCCCTCTGCTTACCCCCATTTCACCACTTTCCTATCTTCCCTTTTCTCTTTTCTTTATACTTCTTTAGGGCAGAGCTGTGCAACTCACCGCATCACACAGCTTTGCTAAGCTCAGCTAAATAGAGTTGTTATGACTATATGTGTTTTTAACAGTGTAAACACATGTACAAAATAAACACCTCTGCAGTGTATCAGATCTAAGCTCATCACAGCTACAGCACACTTCATTAACCCACCATGCCACGCAACTCTTAAAACAGGTAGTTTAAACAGAACATAGGAACTGACAATTAGAATCATTAGGCATGTTTCAGTGGAACTGTGTGCTGTGCAGCACTGTGCAAACTGGAATAAAGAGTAATGGAAAAATGGTATGGTAATTTGGACTCTGGTGCAATAGTACATCACTAAACAGTCAAAGACATGACAATGGATGTAACAGAGGCCTGTGATAGCAGGTAAATGTGGCCTTTTATCAGCAACATGTAGAAAGTCACCTGCTAAGGCATTCATGGCAAAATAGATATTCAACTGGGACTCTGGTGCAGAAATACATCCATATAAAGCTATGCACATACTAATGGATGTAGAAAATGTTTGTCACAGCCTGTATGTGTGCACATATATCTTGTAAATACACCTGCTATAGCAGTGACTCAGTAGCTCAGTCTAACTGCCTTGAATATAGTGCATTTTGCCACACACAGTCCTTCCTGGGTTCAAATCTAGAGTTGTTTTGCATTTCAATTACATTATTGTGAAGACAGCAATTAATTAATGATTTATGCACAATTACAGTACAATTAGAATATCAAAGTCATAGACTGGTTTAGAGGCAATTACCTGCTAATAAGAAGCATGTTAAAATGCAAGCAGCTGTCTATGGGCAAACATTCTGTATGAGACTTTCCTCATACAGGGCGCACCTTTGCAAAACAATTACTAGTAGCACATTTCAACAGAGGAGTACTGCACTCCACCAGGTATGCAACTGTTTTTTTGTGTTAACAGGATACAGATGTGAGGATAGAGGTATGTGTAATAGGGAGTATAGCAGGAAGCCTTAGACCTGTGGTAATGACATGTCATTGATACCCGACTGTCTTATACATACAGGAGCCATACAATAAACCAAGATTGCATTGTCTTTTGTCATTGTGGCACACTGGTGTTGCTGGATGTCCCAATATAGTGGTCAGAATAACACACTGCTATTTGTCTGGCACTGGTCTTATGCCATATTAGTGGGTGGCTGGCCGTAGGAGCACACCACAGTGGACCAGAGTGTTGTGTGTATGATCATACAGCAGAATCTCTCATGGCACACAGGAAACTACCTCAGTAATGATACTATCTCAGTTGTAACCACACACATAGTACGTTGTCACACTGTGGGGTATGACTGTGTGAGGAAGCAGTGGATAGTGCCGGCCATTTTGTCCTTGCTGTATCTGTACATAGTGGGCATCCATGTATTTGATCCTGTAATGTGTTTCCCTTTAAGTGCATTTCAGGACTAATGTATCGCAGAAGGCATACCCCCTTCTCAGATGCAGAGAATGAACTTATACTTTAAGGACTATGACAGCATCATCACATCCTCCTATCCAGAGGGAGGCATAACAGGGAACAGCAGGCTGCATTGTGGGCAGACTTGTCCAGGATGTGAATGAGACTGGCCACAAGGAGCAGGTTTGACACTGCACTATGGACATGGTAAATGCTGCATGACAAAGGGAGGCTGATGTAGCCAGGGATTATGCCATCACCATTGGAGGGACTACAATAGTACAACCACTCAGGGCCACTGAGAATTTCCTGGCAAACCTAGGGGTACACAACAGCTCCCAGGCATCCATCACACCATACATTGTGGAGGTGGGTACCACAGTATCCACAGCAGAGGAGCATGCAGATAAGCTTACTGTGGTCACCACTGTAATATTGTAGCAGTCATTTTGTCAGGCTGTACATGCCATTACATGGGTGTCAGGTCTATGTGCTGTGGGGGGGGGGTAGCTCAGTTGTACACTCATAATCAGAATAGCAACAATACATCAAATAACACAATAGCTACTGTACATGTGAGATATACATAGATATTACCTTGCTGTGCTGCAGCAAGCGGTGGTACCCTCACCTTTTTATAGGTCCATCAGGAGTTGTCCAAGGGCATGGTCCTGCTTCTGGTAAGCTTGATACTGTTTTGTTATGGAACATACATGTGCTATTAAGGGTGAGGGCCAGGATAATACTTCATGTACAGGTAATGTTGTGTATAACCAGAGTAGACTGTATGTTCCAGCCTGCAACAGTTACCTATGTTTCCTAGAGTGGGTAATCACAGGAGTGTAGTTGAACGAACAGAAACACTTTTATAGTTATAGTTCAGAGCAAATAGGCCTCCTGGTATACATGAGGCAATTAATCCAACATGCCTTGTACATACTGAAAGGTTGATGGTACATACAAGCACTGAAACTTATATTTGTATATATTTGTTAAGATAGGTGTACTGGTTTTTATGTGCTGTGTTAGCAGGTATAGTGTCATATTGTATGGTACGTTGTACTGGCCAAGTGTCATGTGATTTACCTGATGTGCTTGTTATAAAGGCCTTCAGTCAAATGTGTATGTTGTTTTGAGGAAGTCTGTTGTGCATGAAAGTGGAGATGAGAGGATGTGAGAGGGGTAATGGAGTTGTGGATCCTCATTATTATGACTCTTTGTGGATTTACCATACAAAATAGTGCATGTAATAATGTACTGCTTTTGTCTTGGTTTCCACAGGTGACCGGGGGGGTTGTAGTCTCTTCCCCCACACCACCTGATGTCAGTGTCTCTTTAGGCTCTGATGGTGATGGTGGCCACAGTGAGACACAGGTGGGAGTTGTCGGGGGTAGAATCTGTCCCAGAGATTGACATCCATCTTCTGCCCCCATTATCACTACACACAGTCAGTATTCCCACAGGCCTCATATATGGGACAGTCAGTGGGTAGAGACATTGAACAGGTCAGTGTGGCAACCATGGCATCAGTGAGTATAGACACTTGCCATAGTCAGAGAGCTGGCGAAGTTCCACACAGGCAGATTGACAGGGGTGCTCATAGGAGGATTGCTGTCTGTCCACCATCTGTTGCAGGTGTCACATCACGGGCCACTAAGAGCATGATTTGGGCTGTCATGGAGGCACAGGCATGTTCTGAATGGAACACCAGCTGTATGCTTAGGGTTATGGATGCAGCACAGTCTGATATCTGTGACTGCCTCCATCGCAATGGGGACACCCTGGAGCTGTTCACTGATACAGTTGACAGACAGTGGTCTGAGACAGTGTCTGTCTTGGGCCACACATTGTACTGGAATGTGTGGTTGGAGTTGGGAATTGGACCTGTGGATGTAGATCAGCAACCCCATCTGCTGAGTGTCTATGCTGCCATGTGCAGTTACACTCCCGTATTGGCGGTATGTCCAGTGCTACAGAAGGGAGTGTGCTGTTCAGACCATGACATAGCAGGCCATGGGCACATGGTCCATGGTCCTGTGGGAGACATGGTCCCAGCAGACAGAAGTCACAGTCAGGTACTAGCACCACATCTGACCATGGGTATGGTGGTGCCAGTACAACTCCTGGTAGAGTCCATTCCCATTTTCAGGGACAGAGATGGTGAACTGTCAACTCTACCATGGGCAGCTGTCCAACATACACACATGTAGGGCTAGCACTGGCTTGACTGTGTGCACGCACACACTCACACACCACTGTCACATGCAGGTCACCTACAGACACAAACGGCACCTCTCCATACCCCATCTAACCTGCTCCCCTTCTTGACTCATACACATGCTGTCAACTATTTGGACCAGCCTAGGCCTCCAGCACCCCCATACATCAACCTGTACAAGTAATGATACCTGTGCCACATCTCTGTCATCCTTCCCATCAATGCAGGAGAATGAAGCTATGTGTCTGATGCATAGGGTAACTATATTACTTGTCATGTACTTATGTAATGTGATTTTGTTTTGCATGCCACTTGTAGTGGTAACCAACATATACTGTATGCTGGCATGTGTCATGTGTATGCAACATACTTTTGTGGACCTTATATTATATCATGTTGCACTGGTGGTATTGTTACACAATGACTGGTATGTCACAGACCTGTGTATGTTTCTGTTACAGGAGACTGAGGTGAGAATCTGTGGACACATGGCAACAGTGAAGTGGCACAGCATGGCATGGCAGCGCAGCAGAAATATGACTTCAGCAAGGTACATCAGTATACATGCATGGTTCCATAGGTTCACATCTGTATGACAGTCTACCAAGGACAACAGCAGTGGTCAGCATACTTGTGCATTCATAATTTGTGATAAAGTCTGCTACATGGCAAGGTGTGACCTTGCTGGTATGCATATGCTGCCTGTCTGTAGGAAACATAGTAGCTGGATGACTCACTGTAAGGACATTCACCTACTATGTGATGTTAGTACTGCATGCTTGTGTGAGACATTTGTCTAGCAGACATGAACACACTCTTGAAACAAACCCTGCCTAATGGTACACAGAGCACCTCACATTCACCTACTATGTGATGTTAGTACTACATGCTTGTGTGAGACATTTGTCTAGCAGACATGAACACACTCTTGAAATAGACCCTGCCTAATGGTACACAGAGCACCTCAATGCATCTCAGCATATGCTATCTGTTTGATTGGCTGGGCAGCCATCATCTCAACACACAGCATCTGCCTGAGTTCCTCTTGGACTGGGGCAGTATGTGCTGGTCCTGTACCGGGGGGTATACAGATGTCTCTGATTGTGAGAGCTGTATGGGCATTATGCTAGTTAAGTTCACATATGCTATGACCCCATAACATGATGTATATTGCTGTAACAGCCTCACACACAAATATGGCCATTCAGGCTAGCACAACTTCCACTCACTGCATACATGACATGCCAAGGCACACACATACTGCCAGTTGGCTGTATGTAGATTACAGCACTTACCTATGTATTAGTGCACACTACAGATCACAGTACCTGATACAAGCAGCATAACTCATGTCTGCTAGTACTATCAGTTTAGAACATATAATGCTTGTTGATGTAAGCAAGCCTTGTTGTGGTCAATAATGTGTGGGGGGCAACATCACCCATTACAAATAAAATGATGCAAAGCCCTACCTATATCTACTTTACATAGGTTATTATATGGGCATACACATGCAGGGATTAGAACCCCTACCTATCTAGCATTCCACACTACAGATCATCATATTTATCATATGTGCCATGGCTGAATTTATCCCAAATGGCGTTCTCAGAAATCTGTATCTTCCAAATGGCATACCGAATGTGGTTAACAATGAAGATTTTCGGTCAAGCAAAATTTACCAAAATGAACTCTTTACATCTAAGACAGAAAAACAGTGGCATTTGACATGAGGGCAGCAACTTCTTTGACTATGCAGATTGGATGATGAGGCCTTTTTATTGCTTTGCTCAGATCTCTTGGATCAATACATAGTCTGATATCATCTGAGTTTTCCTATGAGCTACCACAATGCAGGATACCCATTCAGTATGTCATTCTACTGGATAAAGTACCCCTAATTGCACCATTCTGTCTAGCTTGGCTTTGACTCTGCTCTGCATAGCTACTGGAATTTTCTGTGCTGGTCTGATACCTGGGCTGACCTCTGGATCTAACTGCATGGAGTATAAAACTGGCAGTTTGCCTAGTGTGTCTACAAAAAATATCAGCATATTCAGAAAAAAAAGTTTGGGTGAAATTTAAACTGTTGTCATGCAGGCTTACATGGTGAACTTCTTTATTAAATGAAAGCAGTCCTATTTTCAAACTGTCTAAGAGGCATAATAATGACTGCACATTTCTCTTGACTATGAAAAATTGCAAGTCATAGCTGTTCCCAGCAGAGTAACATGAAAGAACTACTGAGCATTTGGTTTAAATCTCTTCACAACCATAAGTAACAAGCTTTGCACACTTTGTTAAATCAAGTTGTTCTGCAGCTTTTACTCTAGCAAATGTTTCTGCTGACATAACATTGCACTTTGAGACAATATCTACTTTGAACTCTCTGGGACTCCCATTAATCCAAACAGTACAAAAGATTTCATTCTTTGCCCACAAATCTACTGCATTGACTGTTTCATCAAGCACAGACACACCATCAACATAAAAAGTAGGGTTGCAGGTTTATAATTGATCAACTTGCCTCTTGGAATGCCATGTTTTAATAAAAGAATGTGCCTTATTTGATTTACAAAACCTTTTGAAATGATTCCACATATTGCAAGAATAACACTACTGACCAAAATCTAAGCACTTTTTTCTTTTGGGTTCATGATTACTACCACAATTACTACAGTTGGCTATGAAGCTAGGTGAGTGCACATGTTTTGACTTTGGTGAGTCACCTTTGTGCTTCACTGAGCATGTCTGCTTCACAAAGCATGCTGTAGAATTTGCTGGAAAGACTCAGAGTTTCCCAGGGACTGTTATAGGACCTGCACTAAGCATATGAGATTTGGGAGACATAAACTGAAAGGTGAATATTTAATACAGCACACAGTGATTGAAACTGTAGACTCATTTAAGGACCTGGTATATGGGTATATTCAGCTATGAGTTTTTCTAATCATATCAACCAATTGGTTAATTATAGTTATAGAACTATAGGTTGTATAAAAAGATTTATAAAGTCTAGGAAATCAAACATAATGAAGTCATTGTTTGTTAGTTACATTAGACCCAGACTTGAGTATGGAATAACAATATGGAAATCCTATAGGAAAACAAGCATGAATAACCTGGAAAGAGTAAAGCGGAAATATACCGCGGGCATCCATGGATGTGATAATCTAAGTTATTATGAAATACTAAAATATATGAACTTGTATAGTGTCTCTTACTGATATTTAAGAGGAAATCTTATTCAGGTATATATAGGGAATTTAGGGACAACTACCTCTGGGAATGTTTGGGGTTATCAAAAAGTACTAGAAAATCATTGAATAACCTATGCAGAAGATTCTATAGGAATGAGAATTGTACTAATTGGTTCTCTGGCAGAGTAGCTGATGCTTGGAACAGACTACCAAATTACATTAAAGCAAGTACTAGTTTAGATATTTTTAAGAACAGCCTGGACATTTATTATGGGAACAAGTGTTTTGGTATATTAGCAAGCTGGAAGGACATTAATGCCCGTGCTTGAAACATTTGTTATGTATGTATGTATGTATAATTACAAGATATCCCTATTTTGGGCCCCTTCACCCCCATTAACAGTGCCTTTGGTCAGATGTTTTGCAGTGAGTGGTTCAGAGTGTGGATCCAATGTGTGAATGCAGTATATATATATATATATATATATATATATATATATATATATATATATGTATATACACATACATCTACATATATAAATACATTTTCCCTACTGTTGAATGACTATGCTGCATGATATGTTTAAGAAAACATCACATTTATATACAGCTTAAATGGCTTAGGGTAAATCACTGTGGCTATGGTGTGTAGGGTCCTGGGTTGGAGACTTGCAAGTGCTGATTCTTTTCTTGCTGGGCAGAACAAGAGCTGTTGGATACAGAGTGATTAAGGCACTTTTAAGCAGTTGTAAGCTGTTTAATGCGGGTTTGCTCAATGGTAAGCAATGCTAATTTCCGGATAAATAAGCTTACAGACAGTTAGCCTGATAATGCTTAATCTGTGTAGCCGTTGCTTGCTGCTACGCAGACAGACATAAACACGCTTACTACTGCTTAAAAGTGCTTACTCCTGCTTAACCCACACTAATTTCTTTAAAAGAAAAGAAAATAGGGGTAATAGGAAAGTGGTGAAAAAGGGGGCACACGGAGGGAAAAACAATAGTGAAAGTAGCTAGGGATGTGCAGGAAGGTGTAGGCAAGGTCCATAACTGTCCATTTCTTCTACAGCAACAGCTGTGCATATGTACTACATTTGGAAGTAGATTTGGACACTCAAAACCCTGAGAGAGGAGTGAGGAAAACAATAATGTGTTGTGAAGCCAATTAGACCAGATTACGTGTCCAGTGGACACATGTGCAAAATGGACATCTATGTATGGGGCAAAATTGTTTGGGGGGGAACAGATTGCCCTTTTTTTTTAAGGTGAGAGTCTGATGTTAGGGAAGGATAGAAGGTATATTTGGGGAGGTGGGTTGTATAGGAAGACAGAGGAGACAGACAAGACAGCATACAGGGGCAGTATATGACACGTGGGGCAAACACCTTGGATGGGGAGGGGTGTTTGGATATTGGAAGCCCATGAGCCCCTGAAATGGAAACAGTGGGAATGAGGTCCCCACCCATGGGCAGTCACCACTGCACCTTCACAGCCCTGAAGGTGGCTGTTCTGGGGCTGAGCAGGATGGGCAGGCTGACACTCTAAATGTGCCATGTGGCCCTCAAGCTGGCATAGCAGATTTCCAAACTCCCTTTGGAGCTCGCTATGCACCAATCCCCAGACCTGACTTCTGGTGACAGGATCCTGTCCGCGCCCGCTATCAGGGGGAATGAGGTCCATCCCCTGAGGTAGTTCCACCTGAAGGTGGTGCAGGACCAGCAGAAGAGGTGGTCCCAGGGTGGGTCCCAGACATGCTGAGGCCTGGTGCCACAGCCAGATGAGGTGATAGAGGTGGGTCCACTGGGACCTGCCTTCCCATACATGCTATGGTGTTGCAGTTTTAAAACATATGTGGGTTAGTAATAGTCAACACAATCTAGGATTAGTTGTAACAGCATGGATAGATATTCCCATTAACCCAAAACACCAGATTTGGAACAGTTGCATAGCAAACAGAACACATGCATATATGACACCACAGTGGCCATTACAATGGCATGCAGGTTACATTGATAGCAACAGGCCACCATTGATAGTATTTCAACATGAAACATTAATGGAAACACATTTCAATATTTATTGAACAATAGGACATATGTCCCAACAGTAGGTTTGGTGTAAACATACCCATTGATTTGTGTATTTAGATTATTGTTGCAGATATGGTGGTGGGAGAGAGATGTCAATTTACAACTTATATATCCTTGCACTACTCACAACTTTAATGATCATTGCTCTAATCATTAAGGTACAGTTATTATTACAATACCCTATGACCTTGGTTTGAGCAGTGGTATGTTTGTACACAGTGTATACTTCAACTGTCTTATAGCTAAATTCTTACATCTCTTACCTGATAGACCTGTAGAGGGAATGTTTGTTAACACTACCTGTCTGTTTCTACACATATTCCTAGATTCAAAGTTAATATTATGCACATACCTCTCAATCTCTGGACAAAGCTTGACAACATGGGGGCACAAATAGGGACATGTTTTGAATATTGCTCTCATAAACTTGGAGAGTTGCACGAGTGACAGGATTTGTTTTAATATACATTTTCTGAAGGTTTTGAGGTCTGAAAATCAAATGTATGTCATTATTTTGTGACTACATTTTTGAAATCATCCCACTGATTTGCCAGGGGGACAGAGAAATTAGCAGAAAATATAAGCCAATTATCTGGCCATTCTGAAATATCAGTACCGTTGAGAGGTATGATTATGCATACAGCTTACCATCACTCCCAGGATTCGAACCATGGCTGTGTCTGCTAAAAATGCAATTTAAGTCACAGTAGAATGTGCTATTGGGATATTGCTGTCTATTGCTTCAGTGTTTTCTGTCTAAGTCTCTTTTGGTTGTACAATCTGACCTTGTAATTACAACAGTCTTATACAGACATTCCTATACATATTTTTATGTAGCACAGTGTGAGAAACAGTGGTTGACACAGCAGTACTATTCTGATATCAGATGTTACTGAATGCTACATGTCAAGCCATACTATACCAGAGTAAACACTACCAGTCCAGGATTTAAATCTTTATTGGCAGGCACAGTTTTCTTATCTAACAGACCTGTGGAGGGAATGTTTGTTAACACTACCTGACTGTTTCTACACATATTCCCAGATTCCAGTTAATATTATGCACATACCTCTCAATCTCGTAATGCACACACTCTGGACAAAGCTTGACAACATGGGGGTACAAATAGGGACATGTTTTGAATATTGCTGTCATAAACTTGGAGAGTTGCTAGAGTGACAGGATTTATTTTAATATACATTTTCTGAAGGTTTTGAGGTCTGAAAATCAAATGTATGTCATTATTTCGTGACTACAATTCTGAGATCATCCCATTGATTTGCTAGGGGGACAGAGGAACAGGCAGAAAATATGGGCCAATTATTTGGACATTCTGAAAAATCTGCCACAGTTGAGAGGCATGATTATGCATATAGCTTACTACCACTCCCAGGATTTGAACCATGGCTGCATCTGTTAAAAATACAACGATTTAAGTCATGGTAGAGTGTGCTATTTTGATATTGCTGTTACCTCTTCAGTGTTTTCTGTATAAGTCTCTCTTGGTTGTACAATCTGATCTTGCACTTACAACAGTCTTATACAGACATTCCTAGACATTTTTTTATGTAGCACAGTGTGAGAAACAGTAATTAACACAACATTACTATTTAGAGAATGCAACAATAAATGCCATACAATACCAGAGTAAACAGAACCAGTCCAGGATTTAGAACTTTATTGCCAGGTAGTTACAGTTTTATTTAAATATGACCTATGTGGGCCTATTACTGTCATATTGTCTTGTTTATTCAGTACAACCCATACAACAGTTTTTATACTGCCAGATGACTTTCTACTACTTTATATTTATTTGGTATGACTACTACAAGCAGGATTGTCACCAGCCTCGCGACACAGCTTTTGAAGCATACTTGCATGGACTTCCTGATTCACAGCCTGTTCAGCTGCAGCTGTAAAGGAAATAGAGATATATTTAGGCATACCTATCCATCACATACACACGCTGGACTTTAGTAAACAGTAATGGTATGACTACTTACAAACTGCTGGGACATCACCCCTCTGCCTTGCTTCTTGGATCCACTCATCCAAAGGCTCCTTCTTTCTCCGCTTCAAGTCAGCATAGTGGTGCCTGACCTGCTCACCAGTTTGAGGGATACCAGTGGCACTGATGAGATCACGGATGAGAGGGTTCCAGGCTTCCGCTTTATATTGGGAGCCCTGGTATTGGCCCTGCAGCAGTCTCTCATCATTTTTTTTTTACCAGGAGTCCTACCATGACCTTGGACTCCTGTATGCCCCAGCTCTGCACCCGGAAGCACAATCCCTCTCCAACTCCTGCCATCCTGCATACAGTGGGAAGCTGCAACCAGTTATGAGCTGTATTCCCACCTGTGGGGTTTAAATATGGCCGATTTCCTGCCCTTTGCCGTGATTGGACAGTTTTGAATATGCTCAGCTAAGCTAAGCTACGGGCAAACCTGTTTAACTAAGGTTGGCATTGCTTAAAGGGACAGGTTCATCACTGCTTACCGATGGATAAATCCACTCTGCTGGGCTACTCATTGCTTAGCAGTCATATTTACACAATGCTTTCACCTGGTAAGCAGAGCTGTGCAATGCTTAGCATTGCTTATTTTTCATTTTATAGATTATCTACTTTATGGCATTGATTCATCATTCATTACATATTATAAATTTGTTTACTGTCCCTGACATCCCCCAATGTGCTTTCATTACATTTATTCATGTGTGACTATACTGTATGGGGCACTTTTATTTATATGGGGATTTCACAACTCTATTAAACTGACATCTCACATCTGGACCTAATGCAGTACACTAGTTAGCAAAGATATGTTATTTAGTAGGTAATACTAAAAAAGTTTATGTACTGCTTTCACATGTAAAATGGGAATTGGTTACAGTGGGGATCAAACTGGGTATGGCTGTTCGCAAAGCATATGCTCTAACCCCTACACTATTGCAATACTGTTTAGGCTAGATGTCTATTGCTATTTAACTTCTTGTGCTGTTTAAGCTGGACTAAGTGTAGCTAAGACACGGGCACACCTGCACAGCTACGCTTCAACTTTATCACATTTATAAAAAAAAAAAGTTTTGTTGTGTTATTTTTATCTATAACCTTCAGAATATCCCTGCTAATGCTGAACCTGTTATTTTATCACCTTTATGCTTTGTGGGACAATTGTCCCTTTTGGCTTTATCCACATCCCTTACTCTGATGGGTTGGGAGGTGTGCACAATGTGCTTATGCTACCTGTGTTATCCTAATAACTTTTGGCTTGGTAGCATACCTCTCAACTTCTTAGAGCAAAATATCTGGACAAAGCCTAAAATAATGGGGGGGGGGCAAATAGGGACAGATTTTAAATATTGCTCTTACAAACTTAAAAAGTTGATAGAATAATAGGTTTTACATTATCATGAATTTTCTGAAGGATGTTTGGAGTCTTAAACTCAAATGTTTTGTCATAATTTAATGACTTCAATCCTCAGCTTTTTGCCAGAAAGGTACAGATTTTAGGGGGAGCACATCAAAAATATGAGGCAAAAATCTGGGCATTCTGTGAAAATCTGTACAGTTGAGAGGTATGCTTGATAGGGGCAATTGTCCCTTATGCCTTTGACCACAGATTTGTTTTCATGATGGGTTGGGGGTGTTATGAGCATTCTCGCTAATTTCTAATTGCCAAAAGGCAATTCTGGAATGCATGGGGCATGTGTATTGTAAAAGCTCTGCTCTCAGACATATACCCTCTGCTCCTACACAGAACCATGTCTGTTTTAGAGCATGGCAGAGTGCCTTCATAAATATGCATGGTGCACTGCCGTGCTGAACAGGAATGGTACCTGCCATGCAGGAATAACTTATTCCTGCATGGCTACTTGCTGAATCCCAGGGACAGTTTTTTGTATGACCATTGCTAAGTTAGAGGCTCTGAACTATCAAAAATTCTTTCTCAAATTGTAGATCAGTATTAATTTAGTAAAGAACATGCTATGGGGGAATTTAATAAAGCCTACATGAACTTTTTTTTACATGTAGACATAGTGGCACACTGCTTACACAAAAGTAAGGAGATATGCGATCCAGTAAATGGAGCTGTGGGGTGTGCACGAGCGTGCAAACATTGAATTGTCCGTGGCATGCAAATCACCTCATAAGCAGGTGAAATGCATGTAAATGAGGCAGATAGTGTGATCCAGCAAGCTGTTAAGCAGTCATGCAGACCCTGTGTTGGTGTCTGTAATGTACACAGAAAAAAAATTGTGTATAGGATGCAAAAATTATACCAGGGGCTTTAAAAGTGTACTTACAATGGCAGAAATAGTATAGAGGATACAAATATCTGCAAAACTAACCACTGTGTGTCCAAAACCGTATGGAAAATAATGTTTTATATATATATATATATATATATATATATATATATATATATATATGTATATATTTAATACCCTAGGTATGTTTGCGTGGTATGCCACAGTGTGCAAACATGCTGTTATGGAAAAAAAATATAAAAAGATTGCAAAAACCAGAATTTGTGAGTATGTAACATTAATGCATTATAGGACCCTGTGTGGGTTATGTGCAATGTAAGACTGCTGTGGTTGCTAACAAGGATGGGACTTAAACCATGTGGTTTCCAGGTACTGTGCACAGATCTGTATGCAAATGAGTTGAGGTTACTTCTTCTTCTTCTTCTACTTTTGGCTTTCCAAGTTAGGGGTCACCACAGCGGATCACCTGTCCGCTCATGACTGGCAGTAGAGTTTTACTGTGTTGAGTTGCCAGCCCAGCACCCAGCCTTCCACAGAAGGCACACAGACACACATGCACACCTAAGGCCAATTTAGAGTGTCTAATCCACCTACAGCATGTCTTTGGGATGTGGGAAAAAAACGGAACCCCGGAGGAAACCCATGCAACCACAGGGAGGACATGCAGACTTCACACAGAAGGCACTCTGGATTGAACCAGAGAACCTTTTGCTGTGAGGCAGCAGCGCTAACCACTGCACCACCATGGCTGCCCAAATGAGTTGAGGTTACTGAATAGCACAAATGGGTATCTGCGTATGCAGATCCCATCTGTGTTGGGACATAACTATGTTGGTGTCTACAGAAGAGGTAACTGTCATCAAAAGGGGCTGTGTCTGCAAACTTTTAAGCTCTTTGGAGCTCAGTGGTGCCTGGTTGCATGACACATCACTTTGCTCATCGGGGGGGGGGGGGTGTTCAGTGACTGCTTTGGTTTGTTTACTTTCTGGGAACATGTTTCAGTGGATTTGAGCATATTTGAGCATGTTTGGGCAGTGCGCAGCTATGCTGAGCATGACCTTCAATGGGAGTGTGTCTGCTTACTGCTAACCCTTGTTTTATCCATGCAGCGTGGGTTTGCACTGTACACCACAGTGCTCAACAGTAAAGGCTTTAAAAAAAGTGGCTGAGAAAGCCAATGCTATATTGATTACTGATAAACTCTGTTTCACTTAATCTAGAGCCATTAAACCCCTTAATGATGTACTTGGCAGGTGGAATGCATCATAGGTAGCCAATCACACAGGCTACACTTACAGCAGAGCACTATAAAGTATGCATACCACCTACAATCTGATTTCCCCCATACTCTGCACCATTGGAGTGCAGACTTGGGATGTTTAACCTAGAGAATGTTAGGGGCTGCTTCAAGTCAGCTGCATATGTATGTGGTAGATTATGAAGTCAATGCAGCTGCTGCTGATGCTGACCATAGGCCAAGACTAAGAAGGAGAAGAGTGTTCAGTCCCAGGGTAACCTACCAGGAGCTACATGAGCTGGAGATTGTAGAGTGCTACATGGTGGACAGGGACATACTACAAGAACTCACTGAGCTCTGCTGACCTCAACCCAGACCCAGAGCCAACAGAGGGAACCCAACCCAATGGCAACAAAGATATGTGTAGCCCTTAGGATAATTAGCTACAGGTGCTTTCCAAATACCAGCTGGGGACATGGGGGTCTCACAGGCATCTACTTCCAGGGTACTCCACCAGTTCCTGGATGCCATGTTACCACATGCCAGTGAACACATTTATTTTCCCCACACCCCCGTGGAGATGGCCAGCAGTATATGACTCTTCTACCATGTAATACACTACCCTGAGTTACTGGGTGTCATAGACTGCACTCATGTACACATCAAGCACCACCCGGTGAAGAGGGTAGAATCTACATCAACCGCAAGGGGTACCACTCCACCAACTGCCAGGTCATGTGCAATTCACATGGCATTTTCATGAATGTGGGTGTTGGCAGCCCTGGCAGTTATCATGACTCCCATATCTGGCACACATGACAGCTGTACTAGATGTTTGCTAGGGGAGACATCCCACACAGCTATTTACTTGGGGATGCTTGCTGTGTACTGGAACCATGGATGATGGCACCCATCAGAAATGCACACACACACACACACACACACACACACACACACACACACACACACACACACACACACACACACACACACACACAGACACACACACCAAAGAATACCATAATGAGGCACACACCCAAACCAGGAACATCATTGAGAATGTGTTTGGACTGCTGAAGTCATAGTTCTGGTGCCTTGATATATCTTGAGGAGTCTTGCAGTACTCTCCAGCCACTTGTGCACAAATGTTCACAGTATGTTCCATGCTACACAATATGATCCTGCAGAAACAGCTGCAGCAGGTTCTGCAAAGGGAAGGGATACACAGCCCCCTACCAGTGCCTAGGTCAACACAGCCCCACTCACATGGAGACTTGCAGGAGGAACCCCCTGAGGCTGTCCCTGTGGGCAGATGTAGGTATGCCGAATAGGCCTAGGCATTGGCCAAGAGACAATGCATAACACATGCACTGATGACATAGGGCCTAGAGACTGGCACCTTACTTTGACTTGCATACATATTAGTAAAAAAGATGCCAGCCAGTCCACACAACCTGTACTTCACCATGTATTGACTGTAGACTGCATGCATCAGACAGAGTCAGCCCCAAACTGCAGGTCTGTCAACTGATGCATTCAGAAGGTAAGTCAGTCTCCTGTACACCACATGTAAGGGGTACTAGAATATGGTATTGTATGTATTGACCTGCCACATGTATGCAAAGGAATATAGTGGGTTATATATAGTGTGCTACTTGCAGAGATATATAGTGGGCTACTGGGCTACTTGTACAGATCTAACAGCCACTTGGGACAACAAGTACTCTCTGCACTAGAATGTACTCCATAATAGTCACTAGACCACATGGCTGGAAACTCCACGACAGTATTCCAAGGAAATGCCAAACAGTGGGGTCACAGGACAGTTTCATGACTGTCTATGTCAGAAGAGTATAGGCTGGTCATCCCCCACCCCAAACACATTAGTGTTCCCATACAACTGCTATAACAGTAAGTGTGCAATGATATACCAGCAGACCAGACAATTCCTTTATCTTGCTGAAAGTGTGAGGAATGAAACCTTTCTGTGTGGTGGCTAGTGTGTCTCACTGGACCAGGGACAGTAGCATGTGTGATAGTGCTGATAGTTCAAATCTGGCAGCATCCAACATCTATTGCATGTGAGGTACTTATATGGTGGTAGTCCCACAGACTGTCATAACCCCTCAATCTGTTACTGCAAGAAAGCTGGACAAAGCCAGAGTGAATGGGGGCACAAATGGCCATACCTACAGACAGACATTATACACGCTCTGAGTAACTTAGCAGGTGGCTATTATAACAGCAGGCTGCAACAGGTCAGATTAGCTTCAGGATGTAAAGGCCATCACTAAAATGTGTCAGTAGGTACAACAAGTCCGTGACCTCTGTTTACAGTATAGCACCAGTAAACCACAAATGTATGAGGGACAGAACAGACATATGGGGTGAAATGCTGGACATGCTGCAAAAACATGTACAGGGAGAGTTATGTAGACTGTCACCCTGTATGTGGTGTTTCATCATGTACCCCAGGCACATCATGCGTCCCAACCTCTAAGAGCAGGAAATCTGGCCAAATAAAATGAATAAAAGTGGTGACAAAGCCCACAAATTGGGACTGCTTGTAAATATTTGCTCCTACAAATGTAGAATGCCACTAGAATAACAGGCCTTGCACTATCATGACTCTCCCGATGTGCATGGAGTCTGAAACTCAAATGTCTGTCAGTATTTATTTACTTCAATCGTCACTGATTTGCCACTAGTTTGCCAGAAAACCACAATGTTATGTGAAACGGGCCAAAAATATGAGGCAAAAGTCTGAACAGTCTGGACAGTCTGTGAAGCTGTGTATGGTTCTGAAGTATGAGTCACATATTAAGTTCAGCAAACAGTCATTGAATGCCTTAGACAATATCAGGGAACTGCAATACTGTGGTAACAGGTGCAGCAGCCAATGGCCTGCAGCACACAATAATCGTGGACTGGAGTACAGGTAGCTCTGGCCTGAAGTCACCTTGTAAGTATTGACAATCACACTGGGCATACTCCTAGCTAACTTGAGCCCAAGTCTGTAGCTTCTACCACCCAAAGACCTGCTATGTGGAAATATGTCTGTACAGACAGCTGCATATAGATATCATCTCTCCCGATCCCCCTCACATTTGATTACTGACTCTGTTAGTATGTGGAACACTATATATATATATATATATATATATATATATATATATATATATATATATATATATATTTATATAACAAGATGTATATATAGCTATATAAAGTACAATGATACATAGACTCTCCACATAAATCTACATAACACATTTAAATTGCTTACACACATAATCACATTTAATGTGACATGCCTGTTATACACATTTATATAGATATGGGCAGGGATGTACGGATGTCACCTCATACCACAGAACCCTGGGGTTATCTGCACATACGCATCACAAAAGCTGTCTTATGGCACCAGACCAAGGCTGCAACAGTACATAATCCACACACCCACATACCCCTATGCCTGTGGACTGTCTCCCTGACAGACATAGGTACGCATGTAATGTAATGTACAATGGGTGCAACGCATGCATTGGACAGGCCATATTGTCCCTGGCCACATGTCCACCTATAAAATTGCAAATAGTCACGTATGGCCAGACTGGTAAGTGTACACACATAGCAGGGATATTACCAGGTATCCCACCCCTAGGACAATAGATACAATAACAGTACCAAGCAGTATCACTCTGCATGCCACACATGCTAACACAAGGCCACTTTGTGTACTCCACAAATACTTTGGCTGCATCAACATATACATCAGACATAACCTGTGGCATGGGCTATAGGTACTGTGAGCTGTAATGAGCTGTAGTGTGCAATACTAGATAGGTAGGAGTTCTAATCTCCCATCATCTAACTTTGTGTGTATGTAAGTATATCCCCAAGCAGCACTTCAGACAAGCCCACATGTGCTGTCTCTGTACAATGTTTATGCATTTTATGCCCAGTAACTAGCTGCCAGTCTCAACATTGGCCACCATTACAAGGCCTGCTGATGTCATCCACCTGAAGAGCACTGGCTGACAATGTAATATCAGATAAACAGCATGGCACATGCAATAAGTTTTGTGAGCTATAGTGTGTGCTACTAGATAGATAGGGGTTCTAATCTCACAGCATCCAACTTGTGTGTGTGTCTGTGTGTGTAAATATGTCCCCTTGCAGCACTAGAGACATGTCCATGTGTCATGTGGAGTTGTATGTGCAGAATACCGAGGTGACATCTATCAAGGGTAGTAGAGTGTGTCATAGGTATGAAAGCATGATGATGCTGACTGTCCCCATTGTCCTTGATACACTGTTCTACAAATATGCACCTAGAGAGCCATGGACATATACTGGCATACCTTGCTGACGTCATATCTCTGCTGTGCTGCCTTGCCATCCTGTGACACTATATTTCCACCATGTGTCCATAGTTGAACCACTCAGACTCCTGGGACAAAAACATAGTCAGGTCCATGACACACCTGCCATTCTGTAACACTACCACCAGTGTACCAACAGGCAACAAAGATGCACAAAGTTTGATGTGTAGTCATGACACATGCCAGCATACAGTACCTGTCATCACTCACAACAACTGCCATGGCATAACACTACTGCACTACACAAACACATATAAAGTTATATAGTCACCATGTGCATCAGACAGATATATGCAGGTCCTTGCATCAACGGCATGGATGGCAGGGATGTGGCACAGGTATCATCACATGCACAGGGTGTCATGTGGGGGTGCCAGAGGCCTAGGCTGTGCCAAAGAGTTGACAGCACGTGTGTGAGTCAGGAGGAGGTGCTGGTCAGATGGGCCATGGAGAGGTGACGTGTGCCTGTTTGTGACCTGCATGGAACAGTGGTGTTGGAGTGTGTGTGTGTGTGTGTGTGTGTGTGTGTGTGTGTGTGTGTGTGTGTATACACAGTCAAGCCCAGTACTTGCCCTACACTTGTGTATGGTTGTCAGCTGTGGACCATACATACTAGAGTGGACAGTTCACCTTCTCCGGCCATGAACATGGGAACTGACTTCACCAAGGGTAGCACAGGCACCACCATGCCCAAGGTCAGATGCGGTGCTAGTACCTGACAGTGACTGCTGTCTGCTGGAGTTGTCCCCCCTACAGGACTACCCAGAACATCGTGCCCATGGCCTACCATATCATGGTGTGGCTAGCACATTTCCCTCTGTAGCGCTGGAGATATTGCCACTATGGGAGCGGCCACATGGACTTGCAGCAGATTATGTTGCTGGCCTACATCCAGATGTCTGATGCCCAACTCCAACCAGATGTTCCAGTACAGACAATGTGCACTCAAAGACAGACACTGTCTCAGACCACCATCTGTCCACTACATCAGTGAAATGATCTAGGGCATCAACAATGCGGCTGAGGTAGTCAAGGATGTCAGAATGTTCTGCATCCATAATCCTAAGCATCCATCTGGTGTTGTGTTCAGAACATGTCTCTGCCTACATGACAGTTCACAACATGCGGGGAGTGAACTGTGGTGTGACCTGCAACAGGAAGTGGATGGGCAGCAACTCTATTTCAAGCACCCCTGTCAATATACCTGTGTGCAACCTCACCAGCTCTCTGGCTATGGTCATTGTCTACTCACTGATGCCATAGTTCTCACACTGTCCTGTACTATGCCACCTCACTCTGACTATCCAATATCTGTGGCCTCTGGTGATTGGGTATGTGTGGACATACTGACTGTGTGCAGGGACAATGGGGGCAGAAGAGTGATGTCAACCACTGGGATGGATTCAGCCACTGACAACCCCACCTGTGCCTCACTATGGCCACCATCATCATCAGAGTCTGATGATACACTGACATCAGGTTGTGATGGGGACAGACTTTACCCCCCTGTTCACCTGTGAGAAGCAAGACAAAAGAAGTACATTACCACCTGCAGTATTATGTGTGGTAATCCACACAGATGCATGCAGATGAGGATCCACATCTGCAGTATATGTCCCAGATCTTCTAATCTCTGAATCCATGCAAAACACACAAACTCACAACGATATACACAGACAACAGGCCCTGTATAACATGCATGTCACCTACATCTGTTTAACGTTGCCAGTACACTACACCTGTGAGGTATGCAATATGGCAGTGTATGTGACAGATCTAAACATAAAACCCAGTATACCTATCTTGACAATAATATGCCAGTTGTAGTATTACTGCCTCAGGTATGTACCATCTAGCTATTGTGCTTGAATGGCCATCTTGGAGTAATTGCCTCATGTATAGCAGGCTGCGTAGTTGCTCATAACTATAAGTGCAAACATGTTAATGTTTGCACAAATACACACCAGTCATTCCCTAGGCTATGCACTGTAGTTAACCGCTCCAAAATAGAACATACAACTATTCTACTTTGGCTAAGCACAACAGTTGTGCATAAGGCACAATGGCAACCCTTAACTTTCATATTGTATATATGATCTCTAAAACAGCAGCCTCACACTTACTAGGTTTAAGACCATGGATTCCAGCCACACCTGATGGACCTTTGTAAAGGTGAGGGAGAGGTATTGTCAGCAACACCAAATGTTGCAGTGTTACAAGGTAATATGTGTGGATATCCACATGTACAGCAGCTATGTGATACTGGATATATTGCTGATATTCTGAATATGTGTGCACAAATGTGGGTAAAAAACACCCCACCCCCCCAATGCAGATAGACCTGACACTCATGTACTGGTCTGTAGAGTCTGCCACAATGACTGCTAATGTATTATACCGGTGATCACAGTAAGCTTACCTGGACGCTCCTCTGATGTGAATGCTGTGGCACCCAGCTTCAGGATGTATGGTATGATGCATGACTGGGAGCTTTTGGTTGAGCCTTGGTTCACCAGGAGTTCCTCTGTGGCTAAGATTAGTTGTTCTGTTGCAGGCCCTCCACCAGTGGCAGCACGATCCCTGGCAACAGCATCTGCCCTTTGACGTGCGGCATTGACCATATATGTGGCCCGGTGTCGGACCTGCTCATAGGTCCTGTCCTGTTGGCCAATCTGATTAACAGACCTCACAAGGTCACCCCACAATGCTGCTCACTGTTCATGATTGTGGCAACCCCTTGAAATCAAGATGTGATGGTGGAGTCCAAGGGCATCCACTATATCATTCTCTGTAGATGAAAATGGTGGATGTCTCCATTGGTACATTATTCTTGCAAGACAACAAGAGGGGAACACATTACAGGACCAGATACATGGATGTCCACTTTGTACAGACCCTACACACCCATAATAGCCTGCACTATCCACTGCTCCCTCACACATCATACCCAACAGTCTGGCAATATACCACATGTGTGGCTATCACCAAGATAGTAGCAATACTGGGTAATGTCCGTGTGCCATGACAGATTCTGCTGTATGTGTCTACACCCATCACTGCAGTGTACTGTGGTGTGTCTACTATGGGCAAATCCCCACTAATATGTCATATGGCCACTGTTGGACAAATAGCAGTGTGCTATTACAATTATAAGGGGACAGTTCAGCAACATCAGTGTAAATGATTTTATGTTATATGTATTTAATGTTTCCTATATACTTTTTACGTATTTTTTGAACATTTTATGGGTGTAATTTTTTGTGGTTGGGTACTTTAATTGGAGGCTTGGTTTTGATCAAAAGGAAATTTTGTCATACTGTTTTAATTACCATATGTGTATATATATATATATATATATATATATATATATATATATATATATATTGTTGTATTTTTATTCAATTTTGTCTGATGAAGTTTGCTTAATACAGTAAACGAAAGTGCTAACCTTTATTTTGGATTTCAGTGTGGTTTGTCCTTCATTTGGTGTTTTTTTACCAGTGTTGTTTCTTTACTAGACTCTATTCACATTCTTACTTTGAATGGCCAATATGTGTACTCTGTCACTGAGTTTGGGCCTTTGTCCCCCCATTAATTATGTCTTTGTCCTGATTTCTTATTGTAGGAGGTTGAGAGGTATGTTAGGCATAGCTCTCAATCAGACAGGGATGAATGTCCATGAAACAGGGACTTAGCCAGAGTACATTAGTGACATTCAGGGACACTTTTACAATGTTAGTACTATTTATGTGTGACATTGGCAAACTGAGAGGGGTGAATGACAGTACATTGGTTGATGTTACAGGAGTGTACACCCTTACTTAGTGTCACTATGTCTTACATGCAATCCACTATCTTTACTACAACAGCTGACCGTTGTAGGAAGGATTGACATGGACAGAGCAGAGATGTGATTCAAAGCAGGGACAGTTGAGAGGCATGCCTGTAGCTGCTGGATAGCTGAGCATCACTGACATATCAATAGCATAGATCTAATACAAGCCTACTGTTTTAATCCGTGTTCCCCATACCTCCATCTGCACCCCATTTTATTGGGAAATCTAGTACATTTATGTATTTTATTTATTTGAAGTTTGTTTGCCAGGATAGTCCATTTGGGCCAAAAGAGCCCATTTTCAATGGAGTCCTGGGGAGAAAAGCTCCATATATACAATGTATAAAATAACAGGTTGTTCTAGTACAAGAACAATGCATAAAACAAAGTATTTGATGATACAATTTAGAAGATAAAAACAGAAACTATATAACAATTAGAAAAAGTTTAAAATATATAGTCCTCATCATTGCTAACATAGATGCTAAGTCTATTACAATAATAAGTAGGTATTTACATAGTACATACCTGTTAGAGTGATGTATTCCTTTTCTAAAGCATTCCTCTGCAAATGCTTTGCACCTATACTGTCTGTGTGAGGTAAACCACATGCAGACCTGTTCCCCATAGGCTGTTGCTTACCTTTTGCAGGTAATGATCATTAAAAGGTAATCACCTCTGCACCAATCTGTGGCTCAGAATTGCTAATTGCATCCAAAACAGCTGAATTGCAACTATCATTATCCAATGACATGGTACCACAGTGCAATATACATATATATATATATATATATATATATATATATATATATATATATATATATGGGTCTACTACTAATGACCGACACGACGATTCCCCGACAGAAAACTCACCGACGCCAGATGACCGACAACACACAAACCCAACACAAACCCGACAACGCAAAACACCGAACACCATTACACCGACACACGGAACGTAAACAACACGCGACACTACATAGCATACACACTAGCCCTGACCCAAACCCTAACCCTAAGGTCCGACACTATCGCACTTCACCTACCTGCACCCTAACCCTAACTCACTTAACCCACCCCTAGCCCAAGCTCCGACACTAACGCACACATCACCTACCTGCACCCTAACCCTAACTCACTTAACCCACCCCTAGCCCAAGCTCCGACACTAACGCACACATCACCTACCTGCACCCTAACCCTAACTCACTTAACCCACCCCTAGCCCAAGCTCCGACACTAACGCACACATCACCTACCTGCACCCTAACCCTAACTCACTTAACCCGTCCCTAAACTACAGTCCCTCACTAGCACACACTTACCTTACCCGAACCATACCTCCGACACGAACACACACTCACCTTTCCCACAGCCTAACCCGACATCCCACAATCTCGAGCACTTACCTGACCACTCCTAACTCCATCACCATCGCACACTTACCGCGTCACGATCGCACATTCCCTTGTCGGTCTTTCCACTGTCGGCAAATCACCCTGTTGGTACACTTACCTGTCGGTCATCTGGCGTCGGTGAGTTTTCTGTCGGGGAATCGTCGTTTCGGTCATTAGTAGTAGACCCATATATATATATATATATATATATATATATATATATATATATATAGCCTTCATGTAGGCCTTGGCCCTTTCTTAGTTTTTGAGATGGACATTACTGAGGTGTGGAGACTAGAGCACCTCAGAGGGTAAGTACAAATACTGATGAAAAAGTCTCTTTGAAGCAGGCAGGCCACTCGGTAGTACCCAAAACTTTAAATCAACAGTTCAGTACATACGACAAAAAAAAGCACAGACCAATATACCCCCTGGAGCGATTTTTGCTCCTTTTACAACGGAGACTTCATCAGAATAAATTTTGTAATTCAAAATGCTTTTATACTCTCATTAATTAACAATCACACTATTAGATTCTAGTCAGCCTTATATATAAAATTGAATAAAATTCAATTACAAGGCACACATAATGCAATGTCTCAAAATGCATTGACATAGAAAGCTTGAATTCATGAACATTTCTATACACATTTATAGGGAACCAATGATTAAAAACATGATTAAAAACTAATAATGGACTTGTAACTAGGAACCAAGGACTAAAAACTAAGAACTTCCTATCATCAATAACAAGATTTACCAAGAACTCTTGAAAGTATAAGGAGCCTAACAAATGGTTGTGATCAATTATATACCCTAACACAGTAAATAGATGGTGACAGTAATATATATACCTTATATAACTTATGTTAACTTTTTATGCTCAATTTTAGTTTCATCATATATAACACAGTGGATACATAAGCAAGTTTAAATAAATAAATAAATATTAAGCATGTAAATAAGTAATTATAAATATATGAAAGTATCAATATATGTAGTATAATAAATATATATATATATACATCTATAAATATATAAATAAATAAATATTGTGAACAAATGTACAAAAATATATTTAAATATATTCAATAAATAAATATATAAAAGTATCTATGTCAATATTAAAAATAAATTACTGAATTGCTGTACAATTAAAAACTGTATAATTAAGAAATGCCAGTTTATTGTGTTACTGTACTTTACTGCTACTGTATTATCTGTGATTTTGTAATTTTTCGTCCCCATGACATAGTTTAATCTGTATTCTACCTTGATTCCCAGTCACCCTCTCCTTGCATTATGTGTAGTGTGCATTGAATTGAATTTTTCAATTTATATATATACACTACACTTTTAGCGCTTTTTGAATTACAAAATTTATTCTGATGAAGTCTCCGTGTAAGGAGGAGCAAGCGCTTTAATCGGGGTATATTGTCTCTGGTCTGTTGTTTTGTCATCATATGTACTGGACTGTTGTTTTAAAGTTTTTGTATCTGGGCTGTGGTTCTCCTGTCAACTTTTGTTGTTGTTCTGCTTTTGGTTATAAGTACAAATACTGTCCACTGTGGAAATGTATGAAGTATGTCCACAGTTTTGTCTCACATGTTTGGTCAGTGTTCCATGACAGTGTGGTCATCCGGCAGTTCACTGGCAAACATTGTGGGTTGAGGTCAGTAAGGAGAGAGAGACATGTGAGTGTCACACTTCATATCCATCAGAATGTGCATGCTAATGCAGTAGCTGCTATTCTATCACCTTACTATCTTTGTAGGGGCAAACTGTGAAACATGTCCCTGTCTCTGGGCTTTTGCCCCCCCCCTTTATGGATGGTTGTGTCTGGATCCTTGTTATAAGGGGTTGGGAGGTATGGTCGGTCAGTAGCAGCTACCTTAACATACAGTTGCATATGTTCTAGCTGCAGCCTAGGATACATGGGGGAGTGTGAACACTTTGGAGGCCAGCAAGCTGTACGTGTAACTGTGGCAGCAGTGGCAGCCCTGTTGGTACAGCACAGCCAGGGTAAGGGTAACCTTTACACTCCAATCAAGGCATGTGCTTAAGGTATATCTGTTATGCAACAGTGCCAATAGCAGAGTAGTAGGCAACATGTAGTTAGGCTATACAAATATATGCAGTGTTTCCCTACCTGCAGGCCTTTGACTTGCAAAATTAGGTAGTAGATAATTCAGTAGCAGTAACCTATGGTGATTAAAATTGCATGACTCGGTCATTACTTTCTGTCTTCACAACAATGTAATTGACGTTCAACACACTGGATTCGAACTCAGGTCTCTGTGCGACAAAATGCTTGGTATGCAAGGTATTTAACAGACTGAACTATTGAGTCAGTGCTGGAGCAGGTGTTGTTACCAGATATATGTGCAGACATACAGGCTGTGACACATGTCTGCATCCATCAGTATGTGCATGGCTTTCAAAGGCAGTTGTTCTGCAGCTGGGTCCCAGTTGAACATATGTACTGTGCAGTTGATGCCATAGCAGGTGTGTTTAAAGATGTTGCATGTAAAAGGGAACATTTACCTGCTATCCCATGCTTCATGTACTGCCATTATTATTTATTTGGCTGTCTACTGGTGTATTTTTATATCAGAGTCCCAGGTACACTCCAATTTTTCACATTAGATTTGATTTCAGTCTGTCAGTGTCAATCAGTATGTATTGCTGGAAACACCTGCTTTAATTTAGATCTGTGCTACATAGTGGGTTAGTGCAGTAGGCTGTAGTTGACAGGTGCCTTGTTTCAAAACATGGCAGGGATGATTATTTTGTGCATGTGCCTAACACCACGAGAAACACATAAGATCCTTAAGGCACATTAAAGCTCATTTAAGTGGATTTGTGTGGTGCAGCACTGTGTGGTGCTCCACTTATATCTGCACAAACCTGTGCAAAAAAATTAAAAAGAAAAGAAAAAGGGGGTGATTGGACAGTGATGAAATGGGGGCAAGCAGGGGGAAAAACAGTGAAAAGCAGGTACGGATGTGCAGGAAGGTTTCAGGAAAGAACCATAGCTTTCTTTCCATTACTTGTACAGCAATAGCTCTGCATTTTGACAGATTTGTGGATTAATTCGTACTCTCAAACTCCAGAGAGAAGGGTGAGGACAACATAAATGTATTGTCAATCCAATTGGACCACGTTAGTTGTGTCCATTGGACAGATGTGCAAAATGGAGAGCTATTTAATGGGTTCTATATGTTTGTGAGACAGGTGCCCATTTTTTTTTTTTGTTAATAAGGAGAGAGTGGAATGTTGGGGAAGGGATATAGGTACATGTGGGGAAGTAAGTTGGGTAGGAGAGGATGCAATTGCAGACAGCAGACAGGGGCAGTGTGTGACGCATGAGGGGGTAAACACCTTGGATGGGGAGGGTGTTGTGGAATCCAAGATGCATGTGCCTCCAGACAGCAGCAGCATGACTGACATCCCCACCCATGGGCAGTTGACACTGCTACTTCACTGTCCTGAAGGTAGCTGCTCTGGAGGTTGGGTGCCAGGGCCAGCCGGTACCACCAGGTTGTCCAGTCTGCCCTCAGTCTGGCACAGGGGATGTTCATAGCTCCTATGAACTATCCTGTGCACCATGTCCGGTAGTTGATCCTGGGTGACTACCACCCTTCCACCATTGCTTCCTGGGGTAGATGGGCCCCATCCCCTGAAGTGGTTCCACCCAAAGGTGGTGCAGGGCCAGTGAAGTGGGCAACACCGGCTTGGGTACCAGACATGCTGGGACCCAGTGCTATAGCCAGCTGGGGTAGGGTAGGTGGATCAGCAGGAACTGGCCTACCCTGATGTGCTGTGGTTATTGAGGTAAACCAGTACATATAAGTTAGTTATGAACAAAACCATTGTTAGTAATAACAGCATGCCAAAACATTGGAAATAACCCCATTATATTTCAATGCATATAATGTGAAACACAACAGTAAATAACAGAGCAGTCAGTATATTAACTGCATGTCAGTAACAGTTATGGCATAAAGTCAACAGAATAGGTAATTCAACAAGATATGTTAATATGCAACCATTGTAATACATAAATAATAAAACACATACCCTAAAATAAAGTTTATAGAACAACATATGTTAATAGTAAACCATAACCAATGAATAATAATAGTAATACATATATGAAGATAAGGGGTGGAGAGAGAGAGAAATACAGTCCATTAACACTATTATAGGCTATATAGTTGACCACAGTACTGCTATCTACTCCACAGGTCTGTCCTTTCTTTATGTGTAAAAGTGCCCTATAGCTGCTGTAGCATGTACATACCTCTCAAGCTATTCACATGGGACAGTATGGGCCAAGCAGTAACACCTGCAGGTACACAACTACACAGAATACTTGCACATCAGGTGGACCTATATAACTAGCAAGGTGTACTGTGGACTGATGTAGAGTTACTTTGCTATTTACATAATCATGTCAATGATACATCTGTGACAGAGGGATTACACAACAGTAATTACATTCCGTGATAGTGTGACATTTGAAAGACATGTATGTGTACAGTACAGAGAGTAAACAACTATCATGCCTTGCTTGGCAGGCATGGGGATAGAACCCAATAGCAGTGACTGCAGAGGACATCTTCATTTAAAGTGGAACCTGTGTGTTGAGAGACAGCCTTACAAGACTATCTGCAAATATATAGAGCTGAGTATATTTTTCTGTATTATTCTGTATTATAGAGCTAAATTGTTGCTTAGATATCTGTTGTCTTACTGTTCTGCAAATATACAGAGATCAGTATATATTTTTTTGGTTTTATAATTTGCACTCTGATTCCTCACATCTCTGTTGAATCTTTTCCCCACCCCCTCCCTGTTCTTGGTTGTAGTTTAAATTTGGTGGCTATTGCAGTGCCCACCCCACTGTAGATTTGGTCTAGGACACTCCCCTAGTCCCATCTCTTTACCGCATTCTACCTAATAAACCCTTTCTGCACTTGCTTTTAGTCCTTCTTAATTTAATTACATTTTTTCAATCTGTGTGTGGACTAATATTGCTACATACTCAAGTGTGCCAGCTTGCACTGCATGTGAATTGTTTTTACTACTGTTTTTGCTAATTTTCTGGAAAAAAAATTGTAAGCCTGTTTCTTAGCTTTCCTGTAATTAGTGTTCTAGATACAGATTTGCTGTATCCAGGACTATTTGTAAGCTTCTGAGCCCCCCCCCCAAGCCTTTCTATGTTGGAGGGAAGACTTCTAGCTTATCAGAGGGAGTGGTAAGCACTAGGTAACCTGTCTACCACATAAGGAGGTTCTGGCACAGAATTTGTAGTTATTGGCCATTTGGGTGGTC
The DNA here is from genome assembly GCF_019279795.1 of Protopterus annectens. Lineage (NCBI taxonomy): Eukaryota > Metazoa > Chordata > Ceratodontiformes > Protopteridae > Protopterus > Protopterus annectens. The sequence goes on from NC_056745.1 coordinate 813,169,708, forward strand.
TTCCATCTCTCTCAGCTTTCTGATTTGAAGGCCTGCATTTGCATTTGTTTCTGTCCTGTAACTCCTGGGCCCATCTCATTTGCTCACTCAAAAAAATATATATCTGCTTTTACTGTATTTGTGTTTCTTCCTACTTTATTTTGCTTTTGCATCATCTTAAAAGTACTCAATTGTATTTATTACTGCTTGGTGTAACTCATTCTAAGCCTTTTAATTTAAGCACTTGGGCTTCAGACCAGTTGTTTTACATTAAGAAGGTTTGTGGTCTGCACTGTAGTGGCAGAACAGGTAGCTTACATCCTTCTAAGTTGGGAACTGCTGACTGAGGGCTCAGTGTCTGTTATTCTAAAAGTGTATTAATTCTGGTTTAAGCACTTGGGCTTCAGGCCAGTTATTTTACATTAAAAGGGTTCGTGGTCTGCACTCTTGTGGGAGGAGAGGCTGGACTCTGCCCTTCTGAGCTGGGAATTTCTGGTTAAAGGCTTATAGTGCCTGCATATTTAAACTGCTTCTTACTGAAATTGGTACACCTTGTTTGCTGTAGCATAGACTAGATCCAGGCCTGCTGAATCTAGCTTTGTTTGTATAACTTGAGCACTAATCCAGGCATTTTTTAAAGTATTCAATTGTATTTATTACGGCTTGGTAGTAACTTGATTAAAGTGTAGCTATCATTCTGAGTCTTTTGGATTAAGCACTTGGGCTTCAGACCAGTTGTTTTACATTAGGAAGGTTTGTGGCCTGTACTGTGGTGGCAGGACAGTAGCTTACATCCTTCTAAGTTGGGAACTTTTGATTGAGGGCTCAGTGTCTGTTATTCTAAAAGTATATTAATTCTGGTTTAAGCACTTGGGCTTTAGGCCAGTTGTTTACATTAAGAACGTTTGTGGTCTGCACTGTAGTGGCAGAACAGGTAGCTTACATCCTTCTAGGTTGGGAACTGCTGATTGAGGGCTCATTGTCTGTTATAAAAGTGTATTAATTCTGGTTTAAGTACTTGGGTTTCAGGCCAGTTATTTTACATTAAAAGGGTTCGTGGTCTGCACTCTTGTGGGAGGAGAGGCTGGACTCTGCCTTTCTGAGCTGGGAATTTCTGGTTAAAGGCTTATAGTGCCTGCATATTTGAACTGCTTCTTACTGAAATTGGTACACCTTGTTTGCTGTATCATAGACTAGATCCAGGCCTGCTGATTCTAGCTTTGTTTGTATAACTTGAGCACTAATCCAGGCATTCTTTAAAGTATTCAATTGTGTTTATTACTGCTTGGTAGTAACTTGATTAAAGTGTAGCTATCATTCTAAGTCTCTTGGATTAAGCACTTGGGCTTCAGACCAGTTGTTTTACATTAGGAAGGTTTGTGGCCTGCACTGTGGTGGCAGGACAGGTAGCTTACATCCTTCAAAGTTGGGAACTGCTGATTGAGGGCTCAGTGTTTGTTATTCTAAAAGTGTATTAGTTCTGGTTTAGGCACTTGGGCTTCAGGCCAGTTATTTTACATTAAGAAGGTTCGTGATCTGCACTCTTGTGGGAGGAGAGGCTGGACTCTGCCCTTCTGAGCTGGGAATTTCTGGTTAAAGGCTTATAGTGCCTGCATATTTGAACTGTCTCTCACTGAAATTGGTACACCTTGTTTGCTGTAGCATAGACTAGATCCAGGCCTGCTGAATCTAGCTTTGTTTGTATGCTTGTTGTTTTGTTTGCTTGTTATTTCCCTGAAATGCTAATTCCACCTAAAACGTGGCTTTTCAGTGCTTCTGTGGATCCCTAGTGATATCTGCATTGCTTACTGTACTTATTTCCTTGTTTCACTTGAAAGGAAGTTACTGTTTGTCATTTTTTCATTTAAGTTACCTGTAACACATTGCATTTAAGATACCTGGCACTTGCTCAGTAAAGCAATTATATAAGTCAGCACTAAAAATTTAAAAGCACTACACCCTCACAAACTCCCCTTGAGTACCTTGTTCCCCAGTGGCCCTTTTTTTCAATTATAAAGGAATTCCCAATACTATTCTAGCATGTTCAAAGGTCAGTTATCAATCTTCTCTCTGGTCCAGCTGGTGAATCTGGGAATCTTGAGGCAATGTTACAACTGCCTCATGTACACAGACAACCCCCTCCTCCTCCCAACAAATTCCAACACATGTGAGAGATGCAACCATATAGCCATACTGGAGGCTAATCTCTCTCAACTCAGTACTGGCGAAACCAGTCAGGAGGAGAAGGAAACCACACTCACTACAATTCCAGTCTCACATAGACCTACCACGACAGCCAACCAAACCCATAAACACACAAAACATACTCGGAGGCTCTAAATAAAAATCTGCCTAAGCAGCGGAGACCTCCAAAGCAGACACCCAAGCAACCGCTACCCCAAAACAAAACAAGTGTAACACATAGCTCACAAAGCCAGTGTGCCAAACAGTCACAGCCCTTAAGGCTAAACAACACACCTGATACACATGTAATAGGTGACTCTATCGTCAGGCACACTGACGTCCTGCTCACCAGGCTGAACAAGGCGAAGGTCACGGTGAGCTGCCTGTCGGGCGCTAGGATCCACCACATAACACAAGCACTCAGGTCACTCCAAGGCACATACATATATGACTCAGTCATTGTCTATGCTGGTGTGAATGACCTGAGATGTACCTCCCTGGACTACATGAAAAGAGACATAGAGGAGCTCTCTGAGCATGTTGCCCAGGCCGGTATGACACTGACCTTGAGTAGCATCTTACCCTCACCAAGAATGATGCCACAATATGAAGACAAGATGATCAATTTCAACAACTGGCTTAAGTATTGGTGTCATTCAAAGGGCATCCAATGCCTGTCAGCCTGGGATGACATGCTCGACAAGCCACGATGCTTCGCTAGGGATGGCTTGCACCTGTCACCCCTGGGCTTTCGGATATTGGCAAAGGCTCTTGCTACCCCCATAGTGCCTTTTTTAGGCAAGGCTCAAAAGACAAACCCACCTCCATAGGTATCACAAGGGATAAGAAACTAAGAGTAATGCTACTCAATGCCAGAAGTCTAAACCTCAAGATGCACGCACTCGAAACTCTCCTTAGCATGGAGAACATCGATATCTGTGCAGTAACAGAAATCTGGTTCAATGCTCCCGAGAGCACCCCAGCACTACCAGGTTATACCTCATACCATGCTTTTCGGCACCAAACCTTGGACCAAACCACAAAAGGAGGGGGAGTATCAATATTCGTCAAAGATGCCCACACCTCCAGGTTGGTCGCACAGCATGAAGCATCAGAGACTATCCATGTGCAACTAACAGTGGGTAAAACTGCCTTCCAGTTTATAGCCTGCTACAGACCACCCTCCCAAACCCAGGAACCCCACTCGGCCTTCCTGAGAACACTGGAAAATATGAAGGTCTTTCCAAACACCATTATATTGGGCGACTTCAACTACCCAAACATAGACTGGGAGCATTACTCTAGCTCCAACACCCTAGCCCAAAGGTTCCTAGAATTTATAAACTCAAATGCTATGGAACAACTTGTTACCACTCCCACAAGAGGGGAAAACATACTGGACCTGATCATCACCAACATGGGGACTCTATGCTCCAGACCAGAAGTGTATCCCTCACTGGTAAGATCAGACCATAAACTAATCTTACTGGATATTGACATCCCGACTCCACCCCCTGCCCTGAAAACCACAGTGAAAAACTTCTCTAAAGTAAATTTCACACTCCTCAAAACCGAGGTGGAATCCTTCAAAGCCCGCGGGCTTGTGGAAAATACGGCCCAGACCGTAGAATCCTTTATAAACACATTCTATGAACACCATCAGGACTGCATGGATCATGCAATCCCAAATAAAACCAAGACCCAATTCTCCAAAGGTAGACGTCCTGTCTGGTGGACCCCAGCCATAAACAAACTATACAATAGAAGGAGGAAGCTACTACATGACAGAGCAAAATCCCAAAAAGGGAAGGCATCTCTGATGAGTATTAGCAAAAAACTACGGGCACTCATAAAATCGTCTAAGACCAGCTTTGAGAGAAAAATTGCACAGGACACTAAGGATAATCACAAGGCTTTCTTTAGTTATGTTAGGAACCTGGGTGGGAATTCCCAGATATGCTCAGAATTAGTCCAAAATGACAAAAAATACACCAAACCCACAGACATTGCCAACATCCTAGCTGACAGGTTCAGCACAAACTCCCCCCCCCACCAAAAGGGCAAATATCTATCCCAGCAGAGTGCTTCCCCCTCTGACATCTCAGATGCTCAGGTAAGAGCTGCCCTCTCCAAAGCAAAAAACACAGCATCAATGGGACCAGACGGTGTCCTGGGCTGTATCCTACATGAACTCCAAGAAGAGCTAAACCCAAACATAAAACTACTGTTCAATCTCAGCCTTATGTACCCAAAGAGTGGCGTACAGCAACAGTGGTCCCTCTCCACAAAGGTTGTGCCTCAACGGATCCTGGAAACTATCGCCCCATAAGCCTGACTAGCTTGGTCTGCAAAGCTATGGAAAGGATCATCATGGACCTCATAAATAAAGATATTGGGGACCTACAGACACGGGATCCTACCCAGTTCGGCTTTGTTAAGGGCAGATCCTGCCTCTTAAACCTGGTTGATTTTGTTGAAACAGTCACCAAGGCCATTGACGAGGGGAAGGTGGTCCACACAGCCTACCTAGACCTCGCAAAAGCCTTCGATACAATACCCCACTTGGGCATTATAGATAAGCTCACCAGCTTAAATATAAACCCCTATGTCACTAGATGGGTTGCAAACTGGCTCAAGGACAGAACCCACATGGTTAGAATTGCTGGAGCAATGTCAGACTCCAAACCAGTTACAAGTGGCATCCCACAAGGCTCAGTCCTGGGACCTCTCTTGTTCGGTATATATTTCTCGGAGGTACAGGCCAACACGGAAGGACTGTGGCTGACCAAGTTCGCAGATGACTGCAAACTGGGTGCCATAATCAACTCTCCAGCCAACACAAGCATCCTCCAAAAGGGCCTCATAGAAACAGACAACTGGTGCCAGAGCCATGGCCTCAAGCTAAACGCCAAAACGTGTATAGTCATCCCCTTTGGCAAAACAAAGTGCCCACAAATTACCACATAGGTGGTAATCCATTAAGTACAGAAGAAGTAATTAGGGACCTGGGGACCCAAGTTGATAGCAATCTCTCATTTGACAACCACGTGGCCAAAGTGGTTAGAAAAACATTTTATATAGCCCACCTAATCATGAAGGGATTCACATCTAGATCAGGGGAGGTCATCGTGCCTCTTTACTCATCCCTCATCAGGCCCATAATTGAGTACAATGCCCCTTTTGGGATGTACCTTACCAGACACCTGCAACAACTGGAAAGACCCCAAAAGTACCTCAACAAGAGGATCAAAGGGCTCAAACAGATGCCATATGCTGCCCGATTAAAGAAACTCCAGCTCTACTCAGTGGCATACTGCCTGCTCAGAGGTGATCTGTGCCTGCCATATAAAGCCATGTCCAACCCGGAATTAATGGACATGCTGCACCTCAGAATATCCAAATCCCATCAAGCTACGCGCTCAAGAGACTTGAACCTCAGCACTGAAATAAATAGGACATGCTGGAGGAACAGATTCATAACCCAGAGGCTCCCTTCAGTCTGGAATAAAATCTCAGGTTAGGCAGAGTCCCTCATTGTCTCTCTTCAAGAGGAATCTTGATGAGTGGATGGGAGATCGTAGGTTTACCCCTGGTATCACTTCTGTGTCACTGTTAGACAGAGGCACAGTATACTAACCTCGGAAAAGGGCATAGCAAAATTAATTTAAAATGGGTGGCAAAAGCCAAACACACTCTGGCTAGGCTTATAAATGCCCTAGGGCAGATAGCCTAGTATGAACCTATGAACCTATGTATTAATTGATTGCAGCAACCTTTAACAGAAACTCCAGGCATGCAGCCATAGCAAAGTTTACACATTTTATTTATTTTCTTTTCTTTTATTATTATTTTTTTATTTAAAAGCTTCAACAGAAAAATAGAAATGTTACATATTGAATAGATATAGAATACATTCATCAGTACCACACATTACTGCATTACAGTGTCATACATTACATTGTGGCAAGTGAAGTACATATAGAAATGCATTCATCAGAGGGATACATTCATAATTACATATTATATACATAATAGTGCAATAGTTACACTGCTGAAATATTTTACTAGTTATGTTTGTAAAGTGATGTAGCAAGAGGAGAAGATAAAGTAGTAAGTTTGTTTATTGAAGGGAAGGAATAGAGAAGGGAAGTAGAAGTTTATAGGGGAGTGTGTATGGGGGATAATTACATTGGCAGGTCCATTTTTCATGAAGTTATTTTTTGTAATGGTTTTGAATTGATTGGGATGTTCAAGTGATCTTATATCTAGTGGTAGGCTATTCCAGGCCTTGGAAGGGTTAAAGCTATACACTAAGTGACCCATTTTCATCCTTGGTTTGTAGATTTTTAGTAGGCTTTGTTCAGAACTGCAGAGTAATCTAGTGGGTAGGTAATGAGAGGTTAGAGATGAGATAATTGGACAGAAAGAGGCTTTGTAGAGAATGGAGTGAATAATCTGAAACTGATTATACTGAAGCAGGTTAACTAATTCTAGCCAATTTAGTTCTTTTAGTGAGAGACAGTGATGGAACTTGTAATAATTTTGGGCAGCAAATCTGGATATCCTGTATAAGTTGTTTCTAACTTGTTTAGTAGTCCAGTGTTGAGGTTGGTGAGAATTTGAGAGCTATAGAGTAAAATGGGTAGGAGGTAGGCATTTGAAAGGGTTAGTTTTGCTGTTTTGGTAAGATATTTTTTGTTTGTATAGAGGAGACCTAGTTTGAGATGTGTTTTTTGGATACAATTATTGACGTGTAAATCAAAGGTTAGTCTATCATCACTAGTAACACCTAAGAGTTTTGTACTGGTGTCCACCTGTATTTGAGTATTATTTTGTGACAATATAGAGAAGAAAGACTTTATCTGGTTAAGGTTTTAGGGAGAAAGAGTATTCATTTGGTTTTCTTTGGATTAAGGATAAGTTGATTTTCAGATAGCCAGTTTTCTACAGAGTTAAAAGAGGACTGTGGGTGTGATTTTAGTGGAGTTGGTGATTCAGCAATAGTGATAAGTATAGAATCATTTGCATATTATATCAGTGAGGATCCAGGACAGGAAGAGTAGAGAAGATTGGTAAAGATGTTAAAAAGAAGTGGCTCAAGGATGGAGCCTTCTGGAACACCCATTTTAACAGGAAGAAGAGGGGTGAAAGCTAAGAGCCATTTGACTGATTGGAGTCTATCAGAGAGATAGCTGTTAAACCAAGATATGGTGGATGGAGAGAAGTGTAAGTTTGCTAGTTTAGGGAGAAGGAGTTTATGAGAGACTGTATCAAAGGCTTTAGAGAGGTCAATGAAGAGACAGGAAATAAGTTTGTTACTGTCTCTAGCTAGTGATACAGAGTTTAGGAAAGACAAGATAGCTGTAGTAGTGTTGTGCATGGGACAAAAGCCATGTTGGGTAGGGGTGAGTAGATTTTCTTGCAGAAGATAGTGTATACATTTTTCCAGAATTTGGGAGAGTGGTGAGAGTAGGGATATGGGTCTAAAATTGGTTATATCTATTATTATTATTATACTTATTTCCTTTATTTTATGCTGTATTTTCACATTTCTGGTAATGATTGTAACAGTCTGTGATATCTAAACACACAATAATTTACTCATAATATGGCCTACCTCACCCATTTACTTGTAGTTCCAGTAGAGAGAATATCTGTAAACATTACATTATTGATACTGCAATATTTAGATTTACATAGTATTGGATTTGAACCCTGGTCTGTGTGTGGCAAAAATGTACCTCATACAGAGCATTTAACAAAGTGAGCTACTGAGTCACTGCTGATTAATGACTGACTGATGTTTTCCTAGAGCTCACCTGACACCAAATATGACCTTGTAATAGTAGTATAGTTTTATACTTGACTGCAGTAACAGTTGAACACACATGCATGACATTCAAGCATGACAGAGATACTAGCAGCAAACTTGGGAACGCATACACAAACTCACAAAGTTCTCCAATTCAGGATGATGCTGGTAAGTTGACACACACTGGTGAAGAATGGTAAATCCCGCTATGCAGCTCTGGAATAAATAAGTCCTTTCTTGTTCAAAGGTTATCCAAACAATTGCCACGTTCAAGCATCCAAATATAAATAGTGGACAAAAGGTAGAACTAAAACCAAACTGGACCAAACAGGGCCAGAAATTTATTAAAACATTAAGCAACACGGTACAAAAATACTGCTTTTTGTCCTTTTACCATACAAAGACTTCTTCAGACAAATGGTTCTACACAAGAAACCAGCCTGTGTTATAAAGGCAATTTCAAATTCAAATTGTGCCCCTCCCCTGCTACAATCCGAATGACCTCATTTCCTGATCACAAAGCATTTGTCATTTCCTCTTCCTAGTTATACACCCATTCAGTAATATACACAATTCATTTGCAAGAACAAGAATAAGGTTAAAACATTAAAATTAAATGAATAAGAGTACAATGGGTAAAAATACACAAAAGTAAATCCCCATTTCAAGTATAAAGTCACTAAACAAATATGAGTATTATGAACTACAAAAATAACAAGTCCAAACATACACATTTAAGCATTTAAACATTATGTCATTATTTATTCCAGAGCTGCATAGCGGGATTTACCATTCTTCACCAGTGTGTGTGTCAACTTACCAGCATCATCTTGAATTGGAGAACTTTATGACAGAGATACTAGGTAAGGTATACATTACTACATAGAATGCGGGTGCACACAATACATTGTTAGTGTATTGACATATCTGTAAAGTCAACACACAATATCTGATTATGGGTTATTATTTGCAGTCTACAACTAGTACACTTTTATACCTGACTGCAGCACCATACCTCAAAGCCTGAATGCTTGTAGCTGACATGGAATGGTGAAAACAAGACAATCCCGATATACATGATTTACCTTGGTGTTATTGCTATTGGTCCATGTGTTGTTGCAGACCAGTTGTCATAATTAATTTCTTACAAAACAACTCTGAACCTACACTTATTGCACAACAGACTTTATCAGATATACCTTCATGCAGGTACTGATATTATTTTGTGTTTTCATTGCAGAGCAATTGTCATAATTGGTTTCTTGCAAAACAGCTCTAGTTCCACAGTCATTGCACATCAGACTTTATTAGAGGTACCGTCAATCAGTTATTGGTATAATGTCAAGTTTTTATTGCACAACAGTTGGCATTATGCAGGTGTTGCAATACAGCTGTACGTCCAAAGTTATTGTACTACAAACTTTATTGCATATACTTTATTATGGTTAATGCTTTAGTCTTCCCTGCTTATGGCACTAATGTTGGCAGTATGCACTTTTTGCAGTACAGGTGTAAGCCCACATTCATTGCAATACAGTCTTTACTGTATATACCGAATCACAGTTAATGTTTTACTTTTTCTTGCAGATTTAATTATAGACAGCAAAATACATCTGTATACACCACACTCATGGTGCAACCTGGCCAAGTTCCCGGCATGCACTTTGATGTTGTGAGCTCCCTCCTCTGTAACTGTTGGGAGAGAAGCATACCATTATGCATACCAGTTTAGCAGACATTCAAGATTAAATACTGATGAAACACAAGTAAACATACTTACATACATGTGGGACATTCCCTGCCTGGGATTCTTGGACCCAGATGTCCAAGAGAGCCCCCTTCCATCTATTCTGGTCATCATGGTGGTGATGACACTACTCACCTGTTGCAGGGGATACCAATTGCACTGGTGAGGCCCCATGCCAGCTGGTCCCAGGACTTTACCTTGTACTCTGAGCCCTGGTAACCTCCCTGCATCAGCTGGCCCTCATGGTTTTTGACAAGGAGTCCAAACATTACCCTGGACTCCTGAATGCCCCAATGCTCTGCCAGAATGTGTGAACCCTCTCCAGTGCCTGCCATTGTAACCTTCAGAGACAGAACTCCAATGGATTATGCTGCATTCCCACCTATTGGGCTTAATATAGCCTGTTTTCCCATCCTTACATGCCATAGGGCAAAATTTAAAAATGCGGCACATCACTAAGCTCTGCACAAACTAGCGCAGCTAAGTTAAGCACTGCGAAAACTTTAATACACTGAATGCTTGGCAGTGCTTAGCAGTGCGTAAACCAGCCAAGTGGTGCCAAGCAGTACATAAACATTATCAGCCATTATTTTGTTTATGCGGTGCTTAGCAGGTCTTAGCATGTCTTAGCAGAGCTTAGCTGAGTGCAGCAGGCCAGTATTTAAAAATAATTTGCATAATTTCTATTTTGAGCAAAAATGCTAACCTGCCCTTCCATGTATTCAAACTCTGCACCTATTGCACATGAGACCATAACTATACCCATTTAGGCACGTGGATGTAGAGAAGTTTATTATATCTTTGCATATACCTCTGAGCTACCTTTAGGCAGTGCTGAGCACCACACAGTGCTGTGCAAACCTGCTCAGCTATGCTTAAATTTGACCTTTACATAAATAATTAAATATATCTGTTTTCTATTTTTAGATGTCTGGCAGGTGTCTAGGCACTGCCTAGCACTGCTGCACTCCACGCTGTGCTGCACAAACATGCTTTCTAAAGAAAAAAAAAATTAAATTACATTGCTACAATACAATTCGACCATGCAGGGAGTGTGTTACTCATTGCAGACACTGTTAGCATCACACTCCCTACACTGATTCAATAACCATGTTCCATGGCTCTCCCTTGGCAATGCACCATGATTAATATGTATGGATGCTGCCGAGAGGGAACTGTATATATGAACATGGTAACATTCTGTGTAGGCTCTACACTGTGCCTACATTACATAGATTTTATTAAACTTAAGGGTATGTCTTTCAGGCAATAACACTCTTCCTTAGTGGTTCATGAAAACTCTTCACTGGTTCTGTTTCTTTCTTCTGTTTTTTTAGACCCAGACCATGTCTCTTGGCAAGCTTCAAGCTCTTTTGAGCAGTGGCAGCTCTGGGTTAGTTTTCTTGCCAAGGGATAAAATGGGCACTATAGCTAGCTGGTGGGACATGTGAAATCCCCCCAAAAATAAATAAATAAAATAAATAAATAATAAAATAATAGAATATGTGTATGAAATACAAAATTACTGTCCACCTTTATACTCCATTTCTGCACTTGCTGAGTGCACCTTTCATCATGGGAATGTAGTCCTATAACCTAATGAAATACTGATTTTCTCAGAATAATATGTCATGACCCTCAGCTACTACAGAATGTACATAGCAAGTGACTCCAGGTATAATGAGTCATACATTATGTCTTAATAGACTGCCAAACAAGTCTTTCTGTACCTTACCCTCGGCTTTTCTTGTTCTAGTTTTATGTATACAAATAACCTTCATCCATTTTTTTTCTGAAACTCTCATGCCCCTTCACAAATCAGATCACTGATAAACATAATAAATCCTTCCAAGCAAACTAACAGGTACAGCTTTTGTTTACATAAAAAATTATCATTGACACTTTAAATTGTCATAAACCACATTCGTTTATTTGGCATCCCCATGACAACCTGGCACAATTCAAATTTTCTAAACAATAGACCCTTAAAGTGAAAGTTCACAATGCAACCTCTCCAGAAGTGCACTGCCAATAGGAATTCCTGAAGGCCAGGGCTTACTGTTCAAAAAATATATAAATGTCCATTCACACAAATGAATAACTTCCTGTTACCAATGTAAAACAATCAGAATACCTGGTTTTCTTTAGAAATGGTCCCTCATTTTACAGCCATACTTCTCCACTGTACAGATTTTCACAGAATGTCCAGATTTTGGCCTCATATTTTGGTCCATTTTTCATATACTTGTGGTTTTCTGGCAAATTAATGGTAAATCATTACAGACAGAAGTTAGAAAATAATGGCAGATGTTTGAGTTTCAGACTTCATATCTTTCTTTATGTTTTCCTAGAGCTCACCTGACACCAAATATGACCTGTTATTCTATCAACTTTCTAAATTTTTACAAGCAATATTTAAAAATTGTCTCTATTTTTGGGCATTTGTCCCACTGTTATTTATGACTTTTTCCAGATTTCTTGCTCTAGGAGGTTGAGAGTTATGTTTACATCATATCCAACAAATATTTTCAGAGGGGTGTTTAATAGGCTTTACACATTTATATCTCTTAGTCTTTGACTAGGTACTCCAGCAAAATATACTAGGAAGCTTGGAGGAGGTAAAAACAGAAGTGTTTCAGGGTGACATAACATCTGGAGAAGCTATAAATATGGCTGTTACTCCAGATGCCACATCTAAATTGCGTCCACAATTCAGAGCTGCAGTGCATAGAAGAACTTGGTTTAAGAGGAATATGATTCTCATTTGACAAATGTATACTGGCATTATACCACCCTCAAGAAATATATGCATGTCATTCTTATTGGGGCACTGCCGTCTAGATTGTTTTTACTTACTTAGTGTTTATTAAGGAAGACCAGTCCAAACTGATCCTTTTTAAGGTATGACTTGGGCCACAAGGCAAATGGAGCTAGACAACCATTTAAGGCAATTAATATAATGCAGACATAAAACAGTGTTATACAAAATACAGCTAATATACCCAGCACTCAATGAACATAACAGGAGAGAGATTAGCTAATGGACTTTTATTCAATGCATGGTACTTAAAAAAAAAAAAAAAACACTTCTAAATCCCTAATACCAAAAGATTAACTGCAGAAAGACCAAAGTAAATGGTTAAATGTCAAGAACCTGGCAGCATATATGGCTGAAACTTATATGTCAAGGTATAAAACATACTGAAAAACTAGATGTCAGCAACATCATTCTCTGACCTTGCAACACTATAAAATCTGATAACACTCTGATTTACAAAGGCCATTCTGAGCTGAATTCTACCCTTAATTCAAATGGCAACATCTCTATATTGCTTAAGGATATTCACATGAAAACTCCTGCCAAGACTCTTTGATAATTTAATTTTCCTTTTTGTTTTGTACAGCTTAACACATTTTACGGAAAATAGGCAAGAGAATCTCAAATGGATATGCCTTTCACAGCATTTAAATATGCATATTTTGCTAAAATGTATAAAAATGACAGAAAATACTTTTTTTTCTTAGAAAAGAGCATTATTTTTAGTTCTCATTTTATAAGTGCAATCTGATTCTGATGCATACTGAGTTTGTCAGCTTGAAATGTTATCTTTATATATATATATATATATATATATATATATATATATAGAGAGAGAGAGAGAGAGAGAGAGAGCGAGAGATAGCTATAGTATAGATATAGATAATATAGATATATAGATAATATAGACATGGATATTGATATTCTCGTTGAAACAATGGCAAAACAAGAGCATCCAAATGGCTATATAAGACTATTGGTGGCGCCTATCAATAAAGAACAATTTCTCTGTAAATGCGCAAAGTATTATAGCAAAATTTCTTAGACGATTATACCATAGTCTACAGATACAAAATGCACTTAGCTAGTCATTCCAGATATATGACACATGAACATCTTTACTTTCTTGTATTGCTGTTTACTCTTATATGTCTAAAGTGGGAGTGGAGTCATAAGTCCAGTGACAAAAAAAACTTTTCTATTCAGGAGAAATAAATTGGAGTTTTACTGCTGATGTAATGACAACTTACTTAGTAGAGGTTACTGGGATTCATTAAAAAGCCTATCTTGAGACTTATGGCTTTTGCTAAACTGACTTTGCTCCCATGAAGTGCTAATTTACAAGTAGAGACATGTTAGCCGTGTCAAGGTAAGGCCTCATTGTTAAGACATTTGCATGTCTCAGAATCACATTTACTACCACAACATGCAGATCATTGCTGATCTGTACTTCACTCAAGTTAACTCCTGTTCATGTAGGCAGTGACATTCCTCACGCTCACTCATTCATGCAAGTACACAAAACACACACACACACACACACACACACACACACACACACACACACACACACACACACACACACACACACACACACAAACACACACTAGTCCCTGTACCTGCCCCTGACCTGTCTGCTCTCCTGTGGCTCCCCATCACCCCTGTAATAGTTGAAGAGTCATTATGACATGTATCTGGTATGGCCTGGTGTTTAGTGTACCCCCCCCAACCCCAGGTAACTGTAATACTGAAAGTACCACTATGGCATTGCCCTGGTGGCTAGTAAATCCCCACACCCCTATCCGCTTACTGCTGTTGGTGCTATTATGGCAGTTAAATATATTTCTCTGGTATCTTGTGAATCCCCCCATCCTTACTGCTGTCAGCGCCATTATGCTTTTTGCATTTAGAGTAATAATTGGTGTATAGTGAATCCCCCCACCCCCTGATCCCTGTACTGCTCATGGCATAATTAGGCTACTAACATTTAGAGTAAACCCTTGTGTCTAGTGACCCTCCCCCCCCCGTAGTGATGTCTATGTCATTAAGGCACTTAAGCATATTGTATTTCTGGTGGCTAGTGGTTCCATCCACTCATCAATATCCATAATGCTGTTGGTGCCATTAAAGCACTTCACCAATGTGCTGTCCCTGGTGTCTAATGGCTCATCCCACCCTCTGATCCTCTTAGCATGGTTGTGACTTGTAGTTGAACATAATCTTTTGGCTGTGTTCAGTAATGCAATATGCTGGGGGGTGGCAATACTGATCTATTTGGCCAACCGATTTCTTGAATCAATCAACATGTAGATGTCTTCCAGAGGAAGGTCCCTGGGAGAGAAAACATGGCTAATCAGCATATGCCCTTCCTTGGACTCTCTCAGTAACATTCAACACAGCCACAGAGCCAGCTATACACAGTGCTACACACCTTTGTGCTACAGCACTGTGCACCACCTTGGCAGGGTGGTTGCTGAATCATAGAAAGGTACCATGATGTGTAGATGGAGGAGTACGTCTCAGTACCTTAATGAATCACAGCCACATTCTGGATATTTGAGGTTGAAAAGTCCCTAGGTGGAACCCAGACAGTTAATGCAGGAATGATGGAGTTTCAATCTGAATATAAGAGTTCGTATGTCAGTTCTGCAAAGACAGTTCAGAACAAAAAATTCAGGGACTTGCAATTAAATACTTTGGCATAAAACATATACATTGTGACTAAATAGACTGTATCCCTTTTGAGATGGTAAAACACCCTTGACTTTGAAGAAATCATGTAAACATAACAGCCATGTTGCTCTTTAACAGATAGTGTCCCACCAATAAACCATATCAATAACCATTCAGAAGTGATCTTGTAACCACAGTTTGCTTTAATGCATCATCTGCCACTAAAGAAATGATAGCCACATTTTTTGTCCTTCAGATGTCACCCTGAGATGAAAATAAAAAATGTAGGAAGCAATAGTAATGTATTTTCATATGTCGCTCTAGGTCACCCTGCCCCATGATGATTGCCTTAAAAGAATAAATAAAAATGACTAAAAGTGTATTTATGTTGTGCACAGTGTCTGTTGTTTCCAATATCCACAAATATATCTGGATTTCTGCAAGAAGAAGTGAAAGAAAACTTATCATAGTAATGTGCTTCAACTTGGAGCATTCAGAAACTAACCTTAGTCTACACCCTCACCACATTACAGCAATGGTCACTTTGAAGTAAGCAGCCTCAGCCTGTCATTTTGCTTCTTCCACTGACTGAATGCCTATCATAGCTGTCAAAACCTCCATCTCCAAAATACAGAACACAGTTTTACCTCTGACAGTATGGAACAAAAGGGCAATATATGTAAATGTACTAACAACTCAATCTAGGAAGTTTACAAATGGTAAATAAAACTGTTTCCTCGTACTTATAAGAACATTTTTTTCATGAATTAAATTCATAGAATTCAATATTATCTACCATAGCTATTTGTTTAAAATTCATAACAATGAATACGTGACAAACCATTTCAATATGGACCAGCATGGAACAGGAAAATTTTAACACGCAAATTCACAAACTGAGTAATAACCTACAGCTACAATTGGCTACAATGCGCTACAATTAAGAACTATGTGCATCCCTATCTCCAAATAGACAGCCACATCTAGCAATTAGCTGTTATCTTTTTTTAAATAAAGAAATAAAAAAAAATAAGCACAGTAATATATTTCAGGTTACTACTTCAGGGCTGGAGATGGTGCTCCCCGGAACCCCCACAATAACTCTCAACTTGAAAGCTAAAGAATCAGGGAAAAAGTAAAAACATAATGAGGGGCAAAGGCCTAAAGGTCCAAAATCGGGTCTAATTCAGAAGACTGAAAAAACAAAAGACTGAATCACAAAAGACTGAAAATTCAAAATATTGAATGATGGAATTTGCCCCTTCTCCACTCTTGTGTGATCTTGGAGTTAGTATATATAGTTAGCAGAGGGTGTGGGGGCACAGCCCCCCCACATGAGGGGTGCAGGGGGGCCTGCCCCCTTCATTCTAAATGTGTTCAGTATTTTGAAATTTCTATCTTTTGGGATTCTGCCTTTTGGTTTTCAGTCTTCTGAAGTAGATCCCCAAAATCACAAGTATTTACTAAGACATTTACTAGAATAACAACTTTTGAATTATCATATATTTTTGTAAAGAATATGAAGTCTGAAACTCAACTTTATGTCATTATTTGGTGACTGCTATAGCTTCCCAAATTTCCATTCTTCAAATGTGGAGCACTCCAACTCATAATGTGAAACAAATGGGCAAAATGTAAAGCATTCACTGTCAACTTCAGCTAGGAAGTTTATAGAATGGTTATTAACAGTTCCTTCATATTTAAAATAGCTATTTTGATTACTGTGATTCAATATTATTCATCATTATTTAGCAGCTATAGCTTTTAAACAATTCATAACGTGGAACAGCATGAATCATCAAATTTGTAAGACTCAAAATGAGGACTGCTCCTCACTATGAGGTACATTTGAGAGGTATGAGACAATAATCCTCAGTGATTTACCAGAATATATCACATTTTACAAGGAACAGTCCAAAATGTAAGGCAAAATCAGGGACATTTGAGAGGTACCCCCCCCCCCATCTCCTTCACCAATGGTGATCTCACTTAAAGTAAATTAAAAGAAAACAAATCAATATTCTGCTGTGGGAAGTGTCTACTGTTATCAGTGTCTATGCCAGAATTTAAAGGAAAGCCTGAAAAACACACCTGCTGGAATGGAACATTTTCCCTGAAGATCTGATGTCTGCAGCTACATCTTGCAATCTTATATGACTAGAGATTGCTGGGAATGCACTGCAATCAGTTGCACTTAGCAAATGATTACAAGTGGTTAAAGTAGACTGCATGGTAATAGGAACTGGGTGGCTATCCATGTCTTAGTAGTATGACTTTGGGGGAAAGGTGGATATAGAGTTTTTTGTCTCACATATATAACCATGAAGACATGATCCTCTTTTATTTTAAATGTATATGAGAGCTTCTATGTACACAAATATAAGAGAACAAGTAAAGGTCTTTGATATTTTACTAGGGCACGCTATTTCACAACTAGGGCTCATTCCCTAGAAAATCCTGATGAGTTGCCACCCATGCACTTAAATCCTCTTCTGAGCTCCACCAGCACCTCTGTTCAGTCTTATCTGTGGGCTCTCTAATTCTAGCTTGTATAAATTCATCATAGACTTCAACTTCTTTTAAAGGACAAGTTGCGATGAATATCCCTATTTCTCCCTTCAAGATATTGTTCCTATGTCTGTTTTTAGTATTTATCATTTAATTTATTTCAGCTGCACCTCCACTCAGATGTGATATCACAAAAGTGGACTACAGTATTAGAATACATATAGTAATATGAAGGAGGACAGAATGGGATTAGGAGATAGAACAATTAAAATGGAAACCTCACTTTTTTTGTAAACCTAAATGATTGAATTTCAGGTGTACCAAATGAGAAAGAACTGATGGAGATATTGCTAGTTGCAGGCTCAAACAAAAAGTGAAAAATCCAGACAGGGATGCATGTAAGTAATCTGCTTCATCTCTTTTTTTTTTAACCCCCCCAAAAAAAAACATTAGTAAAGCAGAGTTCAGTAAATGAATGGACAATATTAGTCATACCAAAGGACAACTTTTAATCCAGGTATATGGAGAATGGGGGAGGGTAAGGACTGATTTCTAGGTCTTTAAGAATATTAATTTAAGTTGATTTAAAGTTGGTGGATGGGATTATGATGAACATTGTGACAAGTAAAAAGTTATGGTATAGATCTGGATAATTCTGAGATCGTATTATAGCTTGATTGCTGAAGGGAATGACAGTATATCAGAAGAACAATCAGTACAATAGATAAAGGTACCTGACATGAGATGAAGCAGAAAATGAGGGGACGTATGAAAGAGATATAGATATATATACTTAATACAATATTCATTTCTGCATTCAGAATGAAGTGAAAAGACAAGCTAGTAGTCTAAGAGGGAGGAAAAGAAAGGAATGGGAAGGAGGTGTAAAATAATTGTATTGATGAGTGAAGAAGGGGAAATATACTTCTTAATATACAGAGAGGTGGGATGCCATAGAGATCCAGATCTATCACTCCACGCACTTACAAACTATTCAGTGCTGCTAGTAGGGAACTTGGCAAGAACATGTAGGCATACCTCTCAATCTCTTTGTGCAAAAATCTGGGCAAAGACAACAATAATGGGAGCCAAAGGCCCAAAAATAGGGACAGATTTTAAATATTACTCTCATAAACATAGGCTATCAAAAAGATTTTGCATTAGTATGCATTTTATGAAGCATATGAAGTCTGAAATTCAAATGTCTATCATTATTAAGTGACGTCAACCCTTAAAGATTTGTCAGATAGCCACATATTTTATGAGGGATAGATCAAAAATAGGAGTAAAAAATCTGGACATTCTGCAAAAATCCAGAGTTGAGAGGTATGGATACAATCTTTCCTCGAGAACTGCAAATGTGCAATTGTCAAAGCATTGGTGGAAAATGGTCTATTTAAAGGCCAGTTCTATCAATTCTGTCTCAGAAGCAGTATATTCTGTATGTGAACAAGCAAAAAAAAAAAAAAAAGAAAAACAACTGCATGGCTTAACACAGTGAGTCTGAACTATGTGCTAAGATAAAGTAACTAAATGCAAGATGACTACCAAACACACACATACACACACACGTAAATATTAATATATATGTATATATGGTGAACATTGGGCCTAGTAGATGGTCACTGGGAAAAAAAATGGGAAAAAGGGGGTTTGTGAATGGATGGATATATATTCCCAGGTGCCTCATTAGGATAAAAGAAGACATTTGCAAAATATGTAAATGGGAAAAATGATTAAGATGTAAGCAAACATTGTAATCACCCAATTAATGCAGTACCAATGTAGCAATTAATGTCATGAGATATGATAAATTAAAATAATCCAGTCAACAAAATAGAAGAATGAGTAATTAACAAGTAGTTTCTTGTCACACTCAAGATTCAAAGCAAATGAATTTAATGTATTAATTGTTTAAATAAACATTCTTTGTAGCAAAGTAAATGTTTCAGGTTATTGTCTTTCCTCATATATAAATAAGAATGGTGTCATTTAGACCAATAGCCAGGCTCCTATGTTTAGCCAAAAAGGGCTGGTAATGGGAATGACCTAGCACATCATTTATATCTCTCATATGCTCTTGCAGAGCCTGATTTTAATTGATTTGGTATCCCCTGCATAAAACAGGCTACAGGGGCATGAGGTAGCAGAAGTAACACCTTTAGTCAAGCAAGTAAAGTAACCAGCAACAATAACATTAACACTGTGCATGGAGCACCATAATTATGCTGTGATATTTGGAAAAAGATAAACTTATTAGGTACTCTAGGGTGAGACCATGTCATAACAGTGTTTAGGGGTGATCGACAAAATATTGAACCCTTAAGCACTTTTATGATAAAGTCTCATGCTAGGGACAGTGCAAGCCAGCAAGTAACAATGGTAGAATTTAAAACAGTCTTTAAAAGCTATTAGACTTCCACTCTACCATACGTATGAATAAAAAGGGTGGGTGAATGAAGTGTTTAAGAACTTTTAAAAGATCTTACATCTTCTGCCTGAGGGGAACTATATTTCTGCCTGTAATACCTCTCATCTGTCACTGAATTTGCAGAATGTGACTGATTTTGCCTTAGATTTTTACCCTGTTCCTCATAAAATGTTTGTTTTTCTGGTAAATCACAGAAAAATACCAGTTAATAATGCCACTTATTAGAGGTTCATACTTCATATTGTTGAAAAAGTGCATGTTGATGCAAAACCTATTGCTCCATAATTTTTTTTTAAGTAAATTAGAGCAATATTTGAAAACTCTCCGTGATTTTGATCCTTTGTCCTGGCATTATTTTTGTATTTGGCCAGAATTCTTAAGCAAAGACAAGCATGCTGCTGTCTGACAGGACCAAGGATTTTACTGGCTTTCAAAGCTGGTAAACATTTCATACTTTTGCACTTTCCTTTACTATTTCTCTTTTTTATCTGTAACTGGTAGTACACGGACCAGATTATGCTCCATTAAACTGCAAAGAAATATGACTGAGTCTCTAATCCTAATCCTTATTCTGTGCTCTCGCCATAGATGCCAGGATTTGCCCCTTAAGTTTCCCTCTTGAGCTGAATTTCTTATTAGCCATTTCTTGAATACATAATAAGTGGGTTATGATCAGAGAACCAGTTTTAATCTTCTATATTTCTGACCCTGTTGAAATTCAACACAATATAAGAATGAAGACAATATATATGAATAGATGATATTCTATCCAAAATGGATAAAGCTTACAGGTGTCATATTCAATGTTCTCACATGAGGTTTTGACAATGCAGATCACACTACTCTAGTTTACCTCCTTATTGGCATTAGAATTAGTCCATAGACCACAGAATAGTTCAGCAACTACACAACCAACAGACCATGCAAGGTTAAAATAGGCACCTCAATATACTCCACTGCTAATATATCACCATCATGTGTCTCACAAGGTTCCAGTCTCATCCTGCTGCTCTTCTCCTTTTTTAGAAACAACTTTCCTTGGATTCTGCCACATCGACAAATCCTGCTTCATGCAGATGACATGATCCTCTGTAGATCAAACCATAGACACCAACAAATATATGACCAACTTCAACAAGACCTGCTAGTCACTTTAGACTGGCTTTCCTCTAAACAGCTCCTCCTAAACCTTAACAAAACTAAACCAATGATGCTCATCACACCCAGAAAGCTATATCCTACTCTAAACATCTTAATAATAAAAGATAAATATAATCACATGGTAGAAACCACTACCACTTTCAAATACCTGGGAATCTGGCTAGCTCAATCTCTGAACTTTCAAACACATGTTGAAAAAATCTGATAAAAAACAAATCACTTATATTTTTGGGTTCAAAAATATTCTCAATTACTTTTACCCCCCCCTCCACCCCCCACCCCCCCCCACCCCCACACACACAGCTGCCAGCTTCAATATGGTCTTCTGGTTTTTTGCCAATACCTCTCTGAAAAATGCTACAACCCTTAAAAAAATTCTAATATATATCACTTTATTGCCAATTCTCCTACCTGGAGCACTGCTGTATAGCTCCAAAAATGTCCAAATGGGTACCAGTGAAAGGCAAAGCAGATCTCTTTCTTGGCTCATTTAGCTCTCAACCATTCAGGGACAAATTTTAGCAGAATCAGGGACAAATTCAGAAAAAAATCACGAACAATCAGGGACGCTTATAAAAAAATTAATGCTATTAACTTGAAACTTTGACAAAATCAGAGCATATGAATTATTATACCTTTTCTGGAGTAAAGAAGTCTATAACTCTTAATCATTGCCATTATTCATTACATGCAATTCACCACCTTTCCTCTAAATGTCACTAGTTTTAGGAGGAATTAAGAGGGACAGAGCTAAGATTTGAGTCAAAATCAAGGACATCCCTGAAAATCTGAGACAGTTGAGAGGTAGTCTGCATCATGATACTCCATCCCCACTAATTTCCAAACTACTAGGATATCTCTCCAGCTACAGCCTCCAAAGCCAATGTCAGTCTGGGAAAGGAATGTAATATAAAATAACTCGATCAAGAGGGAGTGTATAAATATTTTGGAATTGATGAAGGATCAACAATAAAACATGAACAAATGAGAATAAAACTTATTAAGGAATATTTTGGAAGAATAAAATTAACACTGAAAACAGCTGTGACATTTAGGAAAAAGTCCAAGCTATAAAGCGATTTGCTCTAAGTTACAGTTTTGCATGATTGACTGGCCCCAAGAGGTACTGGACCAGTTGGACAGGAAAACAAGGAAATGCTTCATGCTTATCAAATGATGTATAAAAATCAATTTATACCATGATTATATATTCCCCATACTGAAGGAGGTATGGGTCTTCTCAAAAGTGATTACATGTATAGATCTGCAGTCATAGGACTGCATACATATCTGCTGACCTCACAAGATCCAAACATACAGAAAGCTTTAAAACATGAGATAACAAGTCTAAGATGATTTAACTGCTTAGTTTAGCAGAAGCATATCAATGCCAAGCAGGAATGGAAATCAAAACAGAAGTACATAAAACTCAGGCAGCAACTGAATTTGCCCCAAAACTAAAGAAAGAATATAAGGTGAATCAGATGAGAAGGCAAGATATGTGTAAAATGCATAAATATAATTGCAAGTACAGAAAGCTCCTGGAAAAACCTCATGTGAATCAGAATCTAATACAGGAATGGTTAAGGAGAGGTGAAGTTAAACCAAAGGATTAAAGGTTAATATTGGTGGCCCAGGATAGTGGATTATGCACATGTTGGTTTACAAAGTCCATTTAACATGTCAGTGAAACAGACAAATGTAGCTTTTGTAAAACAGAATTGGAAACTGTCATATTTCTTGTTGATGGGTATGATACACTAATTGCAGAAGGCCTGTATTCTGAAAGGTATAATAATGTGGCAAGACTGTTGCATTGGGGATTGTGCAAACATTATAACATTGAAGTAGCTGAGAAGCATTGGAAACAATGAGCCACAGAGCATTAGAGAACATGCAGTTTATATCACACAGGGTCACTCATTACCAACAGTTAAAAAAAAAAAGATGTGAGGAAACCAGATATAGTAGCCCAGGAAACAAAGACAAAAGTACCATTGATCATTGAAACTGCTACATCCAGTGATTACAGTGTCTTACGTACAGAGAGACACAAAGTCATAAAATACCAGGATTTGCAGACAGAAATGAAGGCAATTTGGAAGAAGGATACCTAGACAGTTTTAATAGTACTAGGAGCAACGGGTCTCATACAAAATAATTTACAAGAAAATAACCAATACCTGCAAGGTTAAGCACCCTCAGTTCAAAAAGGCACAAATGTAAGAAAATAACAGAGGGATGCACCATGAGCTGCATAATCAAAACACTTCAAAAAAGTCCATAAAATCCAACGTTTAATGCTATTAAACAACCAAAAAAGAAGGAGACTGCAGTAAGGTAAGCGCTTTCACGTTTGAATCAACGCTTCATCAGACATCAAAAAGGCAGTCAAAACATATGTGCTTAAATACAGGAGATGACATCACTGCCAAATCAGGAACAACAAATCAAAAACAACTACAAAACATAACAACAGTGCTGGGTTTTTAAGATGTAATTCTCCCAGCACTGTTGTTATGTTTTGTAGTTGTTTTTGATTTGTTGTTCCTGATTTGGCAGTGATGTCATCTCCTGTATTTAAGCACATATGTTTTGACTGCCTTTTTGATGTCTGATGAAGTGTTGATTCAAACGTGAAAGCGCTTACCTTACTGCAGTCTCCTTCTTTTTTGGTTGTTTAACAGCATTAAAAGTTGGATTTTATGGACTTTTTTGAAGTGTCTTGATTACGCAGCTCATGGTGCATCCCTCTGTTATTTTCTTACAAAATAATTTACAGTCATATTTAGATATGTTACCGATACATATAACTTCATATGAATTGCAGCGTCAATTCTGGGCACTTTGCAGGTGCTGCATTTTGTCTGACATTTTGTGAACTTTAATCATACTCCGACTTAGGAATGGGATACCTTCCTGTCATGGTATTAGAAACCCGAAAGTCTTGGCGAAATTAAAAAGGGAAAATGCTATAACACTAAAAAAACATTTCTAATATATATCACTTTATTACCAATTCCTCCATCTGAAGCATCACTATACATCTCTCAAAAAAGATCAAATGGGTACCAGTGAAACTCAGAGCAGATCTCCTTCTTGTCTCACTTGTATTTAAATTACTCCATCATTTCACTCCATCCCCACTAATTTCCAGACTTCTAGGACATCTCTCCAGCTACAGCCTCCAAAGCCAAAAAAAATTCTATCTCCAAACTACAAGGAAATCTTTCCAGTTATAGCCTCCAAAGCCAATACAATTCCATCTCCAAACTACTATGATATCTCTCCAGCTATAGCCTCCAAAGCCAATATAATTCCATCTCACACCCCGAAAACAAAGCTTCACTGCATAGACTACGTCTTCTTTATTCTCACTACCAATCTCTGGCAGAGACTTCTCCTAAGCTTCACTGACCTCACAGGCTATACCAACTTTCAACCCTCTTAAAGAATCACTTTTCAAACAAAGCACATTCAAATGCAACACTATAGGTCACACTACATGACTTTATCAATTACAATGCATCCTCCTAACTCTCATTATAGCCACCTTCCAAATCATCCTTCACCTCAGCAGACTAATCTGTTACACGTATATTTCTCCTTACCAGTGTAGTTTTCTCTTGACACCTATTCTCCTTGATATTAATAATTTACATATAATCTCCTGCTAGTAAGTTATAGAGCAATTCATTTACGTTTACTATGGTAACTGTTTTAAACTCAGTTTGCTATAGCCATTTACCTTAGTATACATTAATTTTGTTGTTACTTGTTATATTTGAATCCAGGCTAAGTCTGCAATTGTTGATGTTTGATCAGCACTCCATATGTGAAAAACATGAATGAACAAATAAATAAGTAAATAAACAGAGAGATATACACAAACAACATTTTCCACAAAGAAAGTACCCCTATGGAAAGACAAAAAAAGGAAGAACATCGCCCAGATTCAGTCCTCTGTAAAAGTAAATAAAAGACCATAGCAAGGGGTAAGAGGGCAACATTCCTCAACATTTGGATAATAGACGCAAATTGTTCAGAAAATATATTAAATCGAGTGCCAAATTATAAAGATATTCTACAGACACAAGCAATTTTACCAGCCTTCATTTCTGTACTGCTTCCATTTAAAAGAGACAGTAAGTTCAAAAGATGTTCACATGGTGCTCTAGTCATAGACCAGCATGCTTTTATAAACATTCTTATTGTAGCCCCATGCAACAAACATATTCATCACATTATTAGCTTCGGATAAGGCTTTTTTCTACTGGTTCTTAATGTTTTGTTTCTCCAGATGGTAAAGTAGCCAGAAGATGAGGAGTATGATGGGTTGAAACTGACATATACAAAATAATCTGGTCTTCATAGAAAAATCAGATAAGCTCATCCTAGTCAAATCTGACAAAATTAATTATCCCAAATAGTATAACTGTTCAAAGCTAAAGCCAAACCAGTTATTCGATAAACTGGAGAGGGAAGCAGGAAGATCATGGCTATCCATTTTAAATGTGAATTAAGACATCAGGATTTAAAAAAAAATAAATAGTATAATGTTATTAGTATATTGTTGTTGTAATAGGGCCATGCCCAGTGTGGGATAGGTGAGGTAAAGGGTGCTACCAAGTATTGTGCTCTTAAGTAAATGACAGATCTTTTCTTAAATATAAAATAGTGGTTTTCCAAACAAAGTAAGGTAAGCTCATTCAATAGCAGGCAAAGGGCCATCCCCTAAAAGCAAACAGTTCTGCAGTTCAATGAAAATTGTAAATATTAGTATCTAAACCGGTGACGTCCAAGATAAGCCAGTATATACCCCCTGCCAATAAACTGGGCTTTTTATGAGGTGTCTCAAATATAAGAGCCATGGTTAATAACAGTTCATGAAATATGTATTAATCATTCTTCTGTAATTTTATAAACAGGTACCCTACAAGAATCAGTAGATCTCCCAAAAGGTGACTTTTGTACAACTGTGTGTACTTCAGGATACAGTCTCTTGTTTATATACTTATTGGTAAAATAATTCAGTTGA
Source organism: Protopterus annectens (assembly GCF_019279795.1). Classification (NCBI taxonomy): domain Eukaryota; kingdom Metazoa; phylum Chordata; order Ceratodontiformes; family Protopteridae; genus Protopterus; species Protopterus annectens. Next base: position 813,196,059 of record NC_056745.1, read on the forward strand.
ATACCTTTGAGTAACAGAGTGTGGAAAATCTTTGCCAAATGTCTATACATACTAACTACCATCATTAAGATGTTCAAAATATATATTCACATACTAGAGAGTATTCATAACCACAATTGTTATCCTCTTTCTGTCCACTTAATAACAAGATCTGAAGTTTTTCCACAACTCATATTAGGCATCCCATTATGATTTACTTAAGGAAAAACATGTCAGCTGCATTTTTCAAAAACAAGTATAAAGTTTAACAATAACAATAATAATAATAATAATAATAATAATAATAACTATAGAGTCATTTCTGTATAGATGTATAATACTATTTGTTTTAAGATAGGAAATGCGCATCAGACATTAAGCATTAGCTTATCACTCTTTCTCAGAACAAGGCAATTTATATCAGAAGTATTACAACTAGGAAAGTAATGTAAAATATATATCCTGAGAATCATTAAGCTTAAAATTCATTGTAGGAACAGTGTAGCCATTCCTGCATGGAATATGGCTGCTAAGCGATCCAGCAAACAGCTGATCTGATGTGCATGAGCGTGCCTACACTGTTCCTGCATGGAAATGACTGCAGAATGCTAATTACCTAATTTGCTGGTGAAAACTATGCAAATCAGGTGAATTAGGGATTCAGTGAGCAAGCAGGTATCCGTGCAAGAACAGTGTCATTTGCAGAAATGTATTTGGTTACTAATCAAATACATTTCTGCAAATAACAAAACGAAGGCATGACAGTTCCCAAAAAAGCCAAATATATGGTCATTGGCATGGAAAACTGATTCTTTTTTATAAAAATCAAAGGTTTTTTTTGGCCAATCTCGGGCCGTTTAAGCATAGGTCATCGGCGCACAAACGGGATTGTGCCAAACAACAAAAAATGTGAAAACTTAATTTTAGGGGAAATCTGCATTTTGCCATTATAGTCTGTGACATGCAGAATCAAAACAATACCAGGGAACACTTGTTGTCAAGGTGAAAGGCTCTGTGTTAGTACAGTAACTATGGACTAAGACAGTTGGGTATGCAATTGAGGGGAAATTTACTGAATCACAGAAATCTTCTAAGTCCCAAACTGCACCTAACCATGTAGGTGCTATAGCACAACAGTCTAACTAGGAGGAGCAACAGACATAAAAAGGGTGTGTGTCAGGTATGTTGTAAGCACATTGGAGTCCTATGGTGCAGAGATAAGCTTAGCTAAGCACAGCTAAGCAAGGGAATGTATCTGAGGCTGTATTGACTTATTTCATGAAATGAGGAGCATGTTTGTGCCCAGGGGAGGACCATTTCTTTGTGTTTATATTAGCTAAACAGGTCTGCACAGTGCGCACCCTGTTTGAAAAAAACAAACAAAACAAAACAGAAATAGCATGACTGTTTAGATTTGGGCACCGGGTTTGTGTGCCATGCCTTGGGGCATAAATGGACAGAAATGGGAAGGGAAAAAAAGGAAAATAGCAGAATAAAAGCAATCAAAAACAATTTACATAGCCAGAAGGTGGAATGCATCATAGTCAGTCAATCATACAGGCAGCATCTGCAGCACAACAGTATAAACTATGGAAATACCTTACAATCTGTTTTTTTTCCCACAAACTCTGCACTATTGGTGTACACATGCGGGGGAATTTTAACTGGAAAAATGTTAAGGGCTGTCATTGCTTTGATCCATCAGTATGTGCTAGAGGCTGTGGGCAGAGAGGAGGATAATGCTGACAACTGCCACAGAACGAGGAGGAGGAGAAGAGTGTTCAGACCCAGGGTAACTTACCAGGGGCTACATGATATGGAGATAGTAGAGCACTACAGGGTGGACAGAGACATACTTCAGCAAATCACCGAGCTGTGTCGGCCTCAACTCAGACCTAGAACCAACAGAGGGGAACCCATCCCAGTGGATACCAAGGTATGTGTAGCCTTACGAATTCTAGCTACAGGTACTTTCCAAAGACCTACTGCAGACATCATGAAAGTGTCACATGCATCTGCATCCAGGGTACTCCACCAGTTCCTGGATGCCATGCTACCACATGCTGGTGAGCACATTTACTTCACCAAAACCCATTTGATGAGGACCAGCAGAATATCCGGAGGTACTGGGTGCCATAGATTGCATGCACATCCACATCAAAGCACCACCCAGTGAACAAGGTAAGGTCTACATAAACCACAAGAGATTCCCCTCCATCAACTGCCAGGTCATGTGCAATGCAAAGGGCATTATCGTGAATATGTGTGCTGTAAGCCCTGGAAGCTATCATGACTCCCACAGCTGGCATTCATCACAGCTGTACCAGGCATTTGCCAGTGGGGGCATCCCATATGGCCATCTGGTGGGGGATGCTGGCTATGCACTGAAGCCATGGATGATGAGACCCATCAGAAATGCACACGCACCCAAACAAGAATGCCATAATGAGGCACACGCACAAACCAGGATCATTATAGAGCATGTGTTTGGGATGGTCAAGTCACGGTTCCGCTGCGCTGACATATCTGGTGGAGCCTTGCAGTACTGTCCAGCCATATGTGCACACATGTTCATAGCATGTGCCATGCTATGCAATATGATCCTGCAGAAACAGCTGCAGCAGAAACAGCAGGGGGGAAGGTGACACAGCCCACCACCATTACCAAGGTTCCCACAGTCACAGAGGGACTCAGAGGAGGAGGCCCCTGAGCCTAATCCTGTAGGCAGACGGAGGCATGCTCAGTTTGCTCAGGCCTTGGCAAAGAGGCAACGCATAGCACCCACACTGACACTGCAGGGACTCCAGGGACTGACACCTCTCTCTAACTCACACACACAGTAAAATGGATAATACACACATCACATTACCTGCCACTTATCATGTATAGGCAGTGTACTGTGTGCATCCAACATAGGTGGTCCTCAAGCACCATCCTCACAACTGCTACAAGCACAAGTTAGTCTTCTTATCAATAAATTAATGGATTAGTATGTTTTGCTAGTATATCTATGGTAATGCTGCATGCATGCAAGGGAATAGGGTGGTCTGTTGGGATAGCAGCACACAACTGACAGTTATGTGAGACACCAGGAAATGTCTGGCCAAAACTGGCCCCCACACACTAGGCAGTAGTACCCAAGGTGGAAAATCTCACTGCAGTATATGTGTGGGGACAGCTAACTGGGGAGGGGGGTCATAGGTCACAAGCATGGAATTCAGTGTGGGGGGGTCTCATACCCACCCTTCACACTCACATAGCAGGTCAGCTGTAGAAAACCACTGAGAAATGTCTGGCAAAGGCACACAAATGGTGGCAATGTTGAATTACCCCCTACAGACTCACACAGTGATAGCACATCAGGACCCGCAGTTGCAGTAAGGCTATGAAGAGTAAGTAGTCTGAAACTCAAATGTATGCCAGCACACTCTGACCTGTGCCCTTTACTGATATGCCTCTAGTCCCCAAGACAGGGCACAATAGTATGGTAAATGGAACCAACATGTAAAGCAAATATCAGGACAATCTGTGAAAATGTGTGCAGTTGACAGGTGTGCCCCCCCATATACACACATAAATGCATTAACATGTATGCGTGCAGGGAAATAGCAGCATAGCACACACTGGCAGGGTTGTACCAATACACATGAAAAAAATGTTGCCTGTCCACAATATGCAGGGATCAGTGAGCTATATGTATGTGTGGTTAATACTGTCTGGATTGGGCCAGCACGTTCTCCTGGCAATTGTCTTGTAGTGCCCTAGGTACAGCGCTGTCTTTGACAGGGCCATGTGCAGATAACTTCAGTGCCAATTGTTATGCATGTCAGTGATACCCAGTTCTCTGCCAATGACATACCTGGAAGTCACAGTGCCATGTGGAATATACTACACATATAAGTGACATCTTGAAGCATGTGTAGCTGAGGTGCTAAGGCTTTTGTGAATATAAGTGCTTTTTGGTACTGTTGCCAGTGGTTATTCTCAATAATCCTTTTGTTTTATGTTTGCTTTTTTTTATAATGGACATGCCTGCACAGTAGAATGCACTCTGTAACCACACTCATAACTCCCAACCTCTGACAGCAAGATGTCTGGACAAGGGCAGAAATAAAAGTGGAACAAAGGCACAATGATAGGCATGTGTTACAAATATAGCCCTTACATACTAAGAAAGTTGGTAGGGTGAGGGGTTTGCAGTAGCGAGAATTGTCTGAAGGCTATGTAGTCTGAAACAGTAATGCCTGTCATTATTTTTTAACATCAGTCTTCAATTATATGTAACTATCTTGCCATAAAAACACAAGCTACCAAAACAAAACTAATGATTTTTACCCCCACTAGAAACTCCACTTTAGAGAGAAGCTTATTCTGCATTACAAGCCAAAATAAAACCCCATTGGAAATAGCTCACTCGACCAAACTGTTAGGCATCATTATTGATGAAAACCTAAAGTTTGACTACCACATATACTCTGCTATTAAGAAAACCCATCAAAAAACTGGTCTCCTATACAGACGCAACCACTATCTCAGCCCTTCCACCAGACAAACACTTGCATCTACCTTCCTCCTCCCATCTCACATGTACGGTGCTCCCCTATTTACCAACCTCCAACTAGGCCTGCATTCCAAACTGTAATCCTGCTACCACAAAATTAGCACATTTGCAACCAACTCCAAAAATTCATCTCATCACTGCCACTCACTACACATCCTCAAATGGCTAGAACTCCCCAACTACCTTAGATACTTGCAATTTACCACTACCCACAAGCTCATCTTCAAACCTGCTGACTGTCTATCCATGGCCACAGCCCTAATGCCCTACACTCCCTCATGCTCCCTAAGATTCGAGAGCCAAAATCTGCTTCAAGTACACAAACATTCTCATCCCTCAGGCCAACTATTACTAGCCTGCACAATAGCTAAACTATGGAACTCTCTCCCCTCTCAACTGCGCAACATGACTAACCATAACTTCAAAACCCGCCTTTTCTCACACCTGTCCCCCAAATGGGAATGTCCTTCTCATGCTCCTACCTAAAGGACCTCTTTTAATGTTTCCCCTTTTTTACTCTCTCTTTTTTCCCAAAAGAATCAATAGATACATGACTACCTAATGAGCATTTTCTTTGCCAGACTGATTTAAATGTGCATAATTTGATTTCCTACTCTGCTAATGCTACTTAATGCTTCTGACTGAATATTGTTCTGTTGATATTACTGTAATGTAATGTAATTTTCTTGTGGAGCTTTTCCCCACCGGGTCTCCACTGAAAACAGGCTGGCATGGCCCAGTGGACTCTCCCGGTCAACAAATGCAATAAATAAAATAAATAAATAAGTTTATGTAGAAAGGATGAAACTTCTACCCAAACACCTGGACAACCTTCCAAAAAATGTACAGGTGAGAGGTATACCCACACAAGGATATGCCATCCCAGGTTAGAAAGATACCACACAAACAGGAGATCATCAGCCAGTATATTACCAGGTTGCCGGACTGTTTACACAGCGTGTCATTACTAAACTGGCTGTAGCCACAACTCATAAATGGCATTGCTGGGCAAGAATGTACACAGCTGTCCTCATAATATTGGTCTATGCATCATACAACTAGTATTCCTGTGGTAAAGCACTGTGATGATCTGAGGATGTCTGACACTAGGTAATGACACCATACATTGCAGAGTCAGAGTACAGATATGTCATAAAATGCCTGCTAAACAAACCAAGCACCCCGAGGAAAGTCCTGTGTACTCCTGAGAGATATGGCTGTAGCACGCAAAACCCTGGACTGGAGTATACCTATCTCTGGAATGGAGTCCCACTCTAACTATAGAAGGTCACACTGGGCATGCTCATACACTTTGAGAATCACAGGACATGTTGGAATCCAAATCGGAATATATGACTGTATTGTGTATATATGTCTGTGCATACAGACAGCTATGTACACCTCAACTGTCCCCAGACACACACACATCAGACAGGATTACCCTCAGCTAGCTGTAGGTGGCCCATATGTGATATATCTGCATCTGTCGCATGAGACACACACACACACCTATATACGGGTAACCGATAATAACATATGTCAAGCATACACACACATAGATGTGGGGAAGTGAGAGACAGACAGTGATAGAGAGAGAGAGAGAGAGAGAGTGCACAGACAGAGTAAGTCACACACACAGATACTCTGAATGGCATGCAGTGATGTCCTGCTGTGGACAGTGGCATACCAGTTGTAAACAGTTGCACATGCTAGCATAAAGGGTGAGCCCCATTGTGTAAAAGTACTGAGGTTGGATTTATAATATCACATCGCCTGCATGTGTGTGTGTGTTTGTGTGTGTGTGTGTGTGTGTGTGTGTGTGTGTGTGTGTGTGTGTGTGTGTGTGTGTGTGTGTGTGTGTATGTGTGCGTATGTGTGAGACAGTTGTATATGCAAGACTGTGGGAGTGTGTATTTGTTTATTTGTTTGTTTGTTTGTAGGTGAAACAGTTTTAGGCCATTCCCACTCACAGCGCTTCCCAGTGTCCCACTTTATCTGTCCTGCTGATGTCATTCTCCTTATTGTCACCTTTGGCCAGTTGTCAGCCTAGTAAGCTCTGTAGTGTGTGTGATAACTGTGTAACTATAGTACAAATCAATAGCTAGGCAAGGGTTCTAATCTCAGATGTGGCAAATGTGTGTGTGGGAGTATAAGTGTGTGTGTATGCTTGTAAGAAGAAGTGTTTTGATAAGTCTCCCACCCAGTGCCCTACTTTATCAGTCCTGCTGATGTCATTCCCCTTATCAGCACCTTTGACCAGTTGTCAGGCCAGTAAGCTCTGTAGCTCGTGCGATAACTGTGTAACACTATAATACAAATAACTGCATAGGCAGATATTCTACTCTCAGATCCAGCAAATGTGTGTATGGGTGTGTAAGTGTGTATGTTTGTAGGAAGAAATATTTTGATAAGTTTCCCACCCACTGCCCTACTTTATCAGTCCTGCTGATGTCATTCCTCGTATCACCACCTTTGGCCAGTTGTCAGCCCAGTAAGCTCTGTAACATGTGTGATAACTGTGTACCACTATAGTACAAATAACTAGATAGGAAGGAGTTCTACTCTCAGGTCTGGCAAATGTGTGTATGCGTGTGTGTGGATGTATAACTGTGTGTGTAAGTGTATATGTTTGTAGGAAGAAGTATTTTGATAAGTTTCCCACCCACTGCCTTACTTTATTAGTCATGCTGATGTCATTCTCCTTATAGGTTCATCGGGGTGTATTAGGCTAATGGCCATGGAGCTTTTACAAGCCTAGCTCATAGAAGTGCCCTGCCATTGTGCCACCCTACATTAGGTCCCAGTGCCTCTATCAAGTAGAGCCACTGGAGAGATCCCTGAAGTGAACTTTCTATTATCCATCCACTCATCAGGATTTCTCTGGAACAGGTTGTGAAGGTAGGTAAAGGCTGCCAGCCTAGCTAGATAGAATTTTGTAGATAATTATGTCATTTGTAAATATTAATATAAGCCACAGGCTTGTTCTCTTAAATTGGAAAAAATGGTGTTAAATGTGGAACTGCAAAAATGTGACAGTGCACTCTGCTGTAAGAAAGCTAAGTCAAGCATTTTGTGACTGTCTTTGATGTCAACATTTGGAGCCAATATGTCTGGATGAAGGAATTCTGCCTATTGCTTTGAGGCCAGAGTTAATGGCTAGAATTTACATTTATAATTTCTTTTATTGCCCTGCTTCCTAACCAGATGCAAGATCAAAGGGGCTATTAACCTCTAAGAGTCTGTTAGCCTGGAAACTAGAAAGAAATGATGTAATCTGAAATGAATCAGTGGTACTGTGTTAGCAATATAAGGACAGAAAGAATGAGGGGATTAGAGAATTTGTCTTGAGAACATCCAACATAACTAGCACTGTCTTGATCTAGATTTAAGTAGGAATTTAGAACTGTTTTCTCTTAGCTATAGCTAGGAAATAGGAAGATTAGACTAGTTTGTTTTTCTGTGATGTCAGAAGATTTCTACGGTATTATTTTGATTATTTCTCTGTGATCTCTGAACTCTTGACTAGCACTATGTAGTAAGAAGTATTATCTTGTGTTTTTATTATTTATTATTAAATATTTTTAAACCTTTCAACTGTGGCTGTTTTGTGTAGAGATAATTTAAGTTCTAAGAGTACATTGCATGTATATTGTGATACTGTACCAAGTCACTCCAAACAAGTCTTGACTGTTTGGTTGCACTTACCATTTGGATAATAATATTGCACAGTAATAATTGGACACCCTTCACAAGGGCCTTTGAGTAGCTGATAAATATTAGCTGGGTGGTGGCAGTGATTTCTACAGTATAATCTGGGTAAAAGGGGCACAGCTGGACAACCTGTGCCAGCCTTCCCCAGGAGTGTCTGTGTGGTTATATGAACTCTTATATCAAAGTGTGTGTGTGTCAGCTACGTGGGCAGGGACACAAAGCACTGGTTGGACAGAGAGGTTGCCAGAGGTTTTAGCTTGCCCACTAGGCTGAGATCTGGACCCTATAGCTGTCCCAGTGGGGAGTCTTACTGGGGACTTGGAGAGAAAGGGAGCAACCAGCCCCAGACTGACTGTGATCTCTGTGTGCTCTTAAGGGAAATTGTATTTTACTGCGTTTGCGTTTATTATTCTTTCCCTATATGGATGTCCCTCACTGGTGTTAGTGGTGAGGATTGAGGCTCCTTGATTTCTGGACCAGTGCACAGGTGTAACATATTAATTTTTTGGCAGTTGTAGGATATCCACACCACATATTAATTGGTTGGCAAATACTAATTGGCTTGTAGTGGTTTGGGTAGAGTGAATTCCTGTAGCTTGTTTACAGTGAAGGTGTTTTGTACACTAAATCAGCCATTCAGTGAATACTTAGAGATCAGATCACAATTGTTGTATTTCTTTTGTTAGCTTATTTAGTCAAGGAGAGCAGGCAGCATGTCAGCAGAGGAGTACGGAAAGCTGACAAGGAGCTGGCTGGCTGAGATGTGCCAGGCTAGGGGACTGGAGCATGGAAACCTGACTAAGGCAGACATGATTGCAGCTTTAGTCACAGCTGCATCAGAAAACAGAAACCAGGAGGATGATCAGACTGGCAGTGGAGATGTACCACACTAAGAAAATGGACAGCTCAACCTTTCTGCAGAGGACTTAAAAATCCATCTGGAGCTAAAGGGACTTGAGTTGGAGCCCAGGTGTTTGGAACTAGAAGCAGCTGAGAGATTAAGGCATTTAGACAGTGAGGACAATGAAAAACTGTGATGGTTGCAGGCTGAGGAGAATGCGAAACTGCTATGTCTGGAAGTGGAGGAAAAGGAGAGGCAGAGGCAGCATGAAAAGGAGATGCTGACTCTTCACCAGGGTCATGGAGGTAATGGGGAAGGGAGTAACTGGACCCCGGAAGCAGAAAACATCAGTAAATTTCTTCCGCAGTTTAAAGAGGGTGATAATTTTGATAGTTGCATTCATATGTTTGAGAGGGTATGTAAATAGTATGATGTTGACCAAAGGCTCTGAGTATGGTTCCTGACCCCCTTACTCCATGGTAAAGCTGTAACTGTGTTGCCTAAATATGCTGATTGTGAATACTTTGATTATACTGCTGTTAAAAATCACTTGTTAGAATGTTTTAAACTAACACCTCAAATGTATATGAAAAAGTTTTGTGAGCATAGATGCAAGGCAGATGAGTGTGTGGGAATATGTTGCTGAACTGAGCACTTCTTTTCATAGGTGGGTGAGTGGATGTCAGGTCACCACTTTTGAAGGGCTGGCAGACCTTTTGGTGAGGGTACAAGCCCTTTGCCTGAGGACATGAGGATCTGGTTAGCTGATAAACAATGTGCTACTTTTGATGAGTTGGGGAAGAAGGGAGACCTATCCCTAGAAATCAAGGCATCCCTGCACAGGAAAGGGGTTCCAGTGCTGCTTATGGGTCTAAAGGAACCCATGGTGGGCTGCACAGACTGCCCAAACAGAATCTGCCAGTAGCAGGGGAAGTCACTAGTCCAGGTACATGTCCAGGACCTAGGGTTAAATGTTTTGAATGCAACCAGTGGGGACATGTGACATACAGATGTCCATGGAGGCAAGTTGGGGAGCAAAATCTGAGAGAGCCAGTAAGTGGGGAAGACAAAATGCCAATAGTATGTAGTCTTGAGACAACAAGGGTACTGAACTACCATCCTGCAAATGTCTTGATAGGGAAGGAGTTGGATGAGGCCAAACCATGTGCTTATGCAGTTACACACAGCCAGACTAGGAGACAAGCATGTGGGTTTGGTAGCCTGGGCGAGACCCAGACAGACTACATACTTGCAGCCAGGACTGGTGAGGTGGTTACTTCAGGGAAGGAGCTAATCTGTAGCAGTGAGACTGAAGGTGAGCTACAGCTGCTTGTGAGTACTGATGTTCCCTTGGACAGAGTGACTGCAACGGTATAGGTGAGTAGTAGCACCCAGGCTGACAGTGAGACACCACTGTCAGATGATGCCAGACTTCCTGTGGAAGGGGAGGTGGGAAGGGTTATGAAGAAAGAGTTGAGACAGGCTCAGCTCTCAGACACTACATTGCAAGGCCTGAGGCAGGTAGCTAGTGAGGCATCTGATTCTCAAGGGAAGGGGGAATCTGTATACTGGGACAAAGGGTTACTGTATAGAGAGTGGACCCCTGAGGGAGGGCTAGAAGGTGAGAGGGTAAAGCAGTTGGTAGTGCCTAGAGCTTACCATCTGGCACTTCTAGCCATAGCCCATGATATTCCCTTTGCAGGTCATATGGGTATAAAATGTACCAAGGGACATATTATGCAGAACTTCTATTGGCCTGGAATTTCCAGAGATGTAACAGGGTACTGTAGGACCTGTAAGCAGTGCCAAAAGATAGGCAAGGCAGGAGACAAGGTGAAAGCTCCTTTGATGCCTTTGCCTGTGATTAAGGAGATTTATAAGGATAGCTATGGATATTGTGGGGTATCTGAGTACCCCGGGTTCCACAGGGAAAAAGTATATCCTAGTGCTAGTAGAGTATGCTACAAGATACCTTGAGACATTGGCTCTATCCTCCATTGTGGCAGAAAAGGTGGTAAATGCTTTGTTAGAGATTTTCAGCAGGGTAAGTTTCCAAAAATAAATACTGACTGACAAAGGTGCCAATTTCATGTCAGACCTGCTGGCTTGTGTGGGGAAGTACCTGAAGACAATCCCCTACCATCCCTAGACTAATGGTCTTGTTGAGAGGTTAAACTTTACAATCAAGTCCATGCTACAGGCATTTGCAGACAAGTTTGTTGTTTGCTTACAGAGAGGTTCCCCAGGAATCCACAGGTTTTTCACGCTTTGAGTTGCTGTATGGGGATAAGATGAGGGGACCTCTAGATTTAATTTGAGATGAGTGGGAAGGTGAGTGTGAACCTCACAAGGAGTCTGTTGTGGCATATGTCCTAAACCTCAGGACAAGGCTCAGGGAACTCATGGGCTTCACCCAGGAGAACCTGGCAGACGCCCAACAACAGAAAAAAGTATGGTATGACAGGAATGCTCGAGATAGAGAGTATGTTGTGGGGCAGCAGGTAATGGTTTTCATTCCTGTCAGATATAACAAGCTGCAAGCAGCTTGGGAGGGACCCTATGAGGTGGTAAGAAAGGTAAGTGATGTTAACTACATGGTGGAACTGTTAGGCAGGAGACAGGGGCACAAATTATACCATGTTGACATAATGAAACTTTACCATGATAGGGAGGCCCTTGTACTGAGCATTTGCAGTGGATTGCAGGAGGAGTCTGAGGGAGATCTGATGACTGATCTCCTAAGTTAGGCTTGGACTGACAACTCACTGTAAGGGGTGGCAATGTCCCAGCAGCTATCTCCTACCCAGGTTCAAGAAATATGAGCAGTGTTACAGGAGTTTGGGAACATGTTCACTGAGAAACTAAGGAGTACCCACCTGGTGCAGCACCAGGTGGATACAGGATCCCAAAGGCCTATTAGGCAGGCCCCTTATAGGGTGCCTGAGAGAGTCAAACAAACTCTGAGGGAGGATATGCAAGAAATGTTGGAACTAGGAGCAATTCAAGAGTCCAACAGTCCCTGGGCCTCCCCAGTGGTGCTGGTGCCAAAGGAGGATGGCAGCACCAAGTTCTGTGTGGACGACAGGAAATTAAATAGTCACATATAGTCTGATGCTTACCACATGCCTAGGACAGATGAGCCCCTAGAGCAGCTGGGTAGGGCTAAGTATCTTACAACTATTGATCTTACCAAGTGTTACTGTCAGGTGCCCTTGACTCTCAGTGCTGGAGAGGTCAGCTTTTGTGACTCCTTTTGACTTATATGAGTTCACAAAGATGCCCTTTGGGATGAAAAATGCCCTAGTGACTTTCCAGAGGGTGGTATGTCATAGCAAGAGGGTTTGCCCTTGCTTACCTAGATGATATTGCCATCTACAGCCATTCCTGGTAAGAACACCTTCAGCTTGTCAGGGAGGTGCTGGGAAGACTGCATAGGGAAAGGTTGACCATTAAGCCAAGCAAATGTCAGGTGGGTATGGCAGAGGTCTCCTACCTGGGACATATAGTGGTGAGAGGTAAGATCAGGCCAGAACCCGCCAAAGTAGAAGCCATTCAGGCATGGCCTGCACCTGTTACCAAAAAGCAGGTGAAGGCATTCTTAGAGACAGCAGGGTACTACAGAAAGTTCGCCCCTAGTTATAGTACCATAGCTGCTCCTCTCACAGACCTGACAAGGAAGAACAGGCCAGATAAGGTAGTATGGACCCCAGCATGTGAGCAGGCATTCCAGGAGCTTAAGGAAGCTTTTGGAGGAACCTCTGTGTTAGCCAGTCCAGATTACAGCAAATAATTTGTTGTACAGGTGGATACTTTGAACCATGGGGTGGGGGCTGTATTACCCAGATTTCTTCAGAGGGAGAAGAGGACCCAGTGGTTTATTTCAGTTGTAGGCTCCAACCCAGGGAGGAATGCTATGCAGCTGTAGAAAAGGAATGTCTAGCCATAGTGTGGGCACTGCAGAAACTTCAGCCTTATCTGTATGGAAGCAAATTCACTGTAGTTACAGATCACAATCTCCTAACATGGTTAAACAAAGCCAGTCAGCAAAATGGCAAGTTGCTAAGATGGAGCCTAGGGTGGCAACCATGTATGTCAGTGCAGCACCGCAGTGAGATTAGCAATGGGAATGCAGATGGGCTCGCAAGACAGGGAATTGGGTAAGGTATACTCAGTGAGACCTATCCCTCTCAAGCAATGTTTCTCAAGGGTGACTTGAAAAACTAGCTTGAGTTATCTGGGGGGGGGGTGAAGATAGGTAAAGGCTGCCAGCCTAGCCAAATAGAATTTTGTAGATAATTCTGTCATTTGTAAATATTAATATAACCCACAGGTTTGTTCTCTTAAATGGAAAAAATGGTGTTAAATGTGGAACTGAAAAAATGTGACAACAGTGCACTCTGCTGTAAGAAAGCTAAGTCAAGCATTTTATGACTGTCTTTGATGTCAAAATTTGGAGCCGATATGTCTGGATGAAGGAATTCTGCCTATTGTTTTAAGACCAGATTTAATGGCTAGAATTTGCATGTATAATTTATTTTATTGATCTGTTCCTGTCCAGCTGCAGAATCAAAGGGGGTATTAACCTCTGAGAGTCTGTTAGCCTGGGAACTAGAAAGAAATGGTTTAATCTGAAATGAATCAGTGGAACTGTGTTATCAATTTAAGCAGAGAAAGAATGAGGGCATTAGAGAATTTGTCTTGAGAACATCCAACATCATCAGCACTGTCTTGTTCTAAATGTAAGTAGGATTTTAGAACTGTTTTCTCTTAGATATAGCTAGGAAATATGAAGATTAGACTAGTTTATTTTTCTGTGATGTCAGAACTTTTCTATGGTATTATTTTAAGCATTTCTCTGTGATCTCTGAACTCTTGACTAGCACAGTGTAGTAAAAAGTATTGTCTTGCATTTTTATTATTTATTATTAAATATTTTTAAACCTTTCAACTGTGGCTGTTTTGTGTAGAGATAATTTAAGCTCTAAGAGCACATTGCATGTATATTGTGGTACTGTACCAAGTCACTCCAAATAAGTCTTGACTGTTTGGTTGCACTTACCATAGGGATAATAATAGTGTGCAGTAATAATTGTACACCCTTCATAAGGGCCTTTGAGTAGCTGATAAATATTAGCTGTGTGGTGTCAGTGATTTCTACTATATAGTCTGGGTAAAAGGGGCACAACTGTAGAACCTGTGTCAGCCTTCCCCAGGAGTGTTTGTGTGGTTGTATAAACTCTTATATATTCATAGATAGGTACTAGGGTATCAGCCCAAGTTCCGAAGTAAGCCTAGCCAACAAGGTTCCCTTGCTTACGCCACCCAAAAAAGTTATTTTCCTGTGCCCCTGTCGAGCAGAGTCACAGAAGTGATTCCCTGGATTGTATTTCATATTTCCCATCCACTTATCAAGATTTTTCTTGGAGTGCTAATGAAGAACTTTGCTTGACATAGATGGGTAGCTTGTTCCAGAGTATGGAAAGTCTCTGGGACAGGAATCTATCCCTCCAGCATGTCCTGTTTATTGTAGTGACAAGGTTTAGGTCCCTAGAGCATGTAGCTCGAAGGGATTGGGATTTCTTTAGGTGTAGCATGTCCAACACCTCTGGGTTTGATATAGCTTTATATGTTAGGCAGAGATCACCTCGGAGTAAGCTATATGCTACAGAATAAAGCTGGAGTTTTTTGAGATGGTCAGTGTAGGGCATGTGTTTGTGGCCAGTAATCCTCTTTGTGAGGTACTTCTGTGGCCTTTCCAGCTGCTGCAGATGTCTTTTGAGGTACATTCCAAAAGGGGCATTACTGTACTCTATAATGGGTCTAATGAGTGTCTAGTAGAGGGAAATGATTACCTCTTTTTTCCTAGATGAGAACCCTTTTGTGATGAGGTTTGCCACATAGAAGGATTTCCTGACTACTGTGACGATGTGATTATCAAAGGAGAGACTACTGTCCACCTGGGTCCCCAGGTGTCTTATCACATATTTGGCATTAAGTAGACTGCCGCCTATGTGGTAGTTCATGGGTACAGAGTTTTTAACAAAGGGGATGACAATGCACTTTTTGGCATTGAGCTTGAGACCATGGCTCTGACCAGGCATCTGTCTCAGTGAAGCCCTTCTGTAGGATGTCCCCATCATTTGGGGTCTCAACTATGGCTCATAGTTTGCAGTCATCTGCGAACTTTGTCAGCCAAAGGCCTTCTGTGTTAGTATGTACTTCAGAGAAGTAGATGCCAAACAGAAGAGGTCCCAGAAATGAACCCTGTGGTACTCCACTTGTCACTGGTTTGAAGTCAGATTTGGAGTCTGCAACTTTTACAGTGTGGGTTCTGTCAGTGAGTCAATTGGCAACCCATCTTGTGACGTAGGGATTTATACCTAGTTTAGGTAGTTTAGCTATAATTCTAGAATGGGGGATGGTGTCGAAAGCCTTGGTGAGGTCAAGATAGGCTGTGTGAACCACCTTACCCTCGTCCACAGCTTTGGTGACTGCCTCAAAGAAGTTGATCAGGTTCAGGAGGTATGATCTGCCTTTCACAAACCCAAACTGGGTGAGGTCCAGAGTTTGGAGGTTACCAATGTCTTTGTTTACGAGTTCCATGATGATACATTCCATGGCCTTACAGACCAGGCTTGTCACGCTAATAGGGCGATAGTTCTCAGGATCAGTGGTGGATCCCCCTTTGTGGAGTGGGATAACTGTTGTGCGCCATTCAGTCGGCACAAAGCCTGATATGAGACTATGATTGAACATGGTGCTTAGGTGAGGAGCCAGTTCATTCTGAAGTTAGTGTAAAACGCAGTCTGGGATGTTTCCCGGTCCCATGGATGCTGTGTTTTTGGATTTAGAGAGTGCAGCTTTTACCTGCATAGTTGTGATTACAGGGACTCTGCATTCTTCCTGTATAGTTATGGGCCCTTTAGGAGGTGAGAGGGGGTAAAGTTAACACTGATCCTATCTGCCAGGATATTGGCAATATCAGTTGGTTCTGTAATTTTCATGCCATTGTGCTGTAACTCAGAGCAGATCTGGGTGTTGCTGTTGAGATTCTTGACATAGCTATAGAATGCTTTGTGGTTGTCCCTAGAATCAGTGGCAATTTTGTTTTCATAGCTAGCCTTGGAAGATCTTATAAGGGATCTCAGCTTCTTACTGAGGCTGACCAGGGAACTCTTCCACTCATGGGATTTTACTCTCTTTTGCAACAGTTTTTTCCTTTTGCTGTAGAGTTTGTTTATGGCAGGGGACCACCAGATCGGCTTCCTTTTTTTGGAGGATAGCGTCTTGGTTCTGTTTGGGATAGCACGATCCATGCACTCATGTAAGTGCTTATAGAGTGCATCTGTGTAGGATTCAGCAGTCATAACTGTATTGTCCATCTGCATGGGTGTCATGAAGTTTGCCACTTCTGTCTTAAGAAGCATGAAGTTGGCTTTGGAACATTTTTTTACATTGATTTCCTTAATGGGGGGTGGGGGTGGGATGTGAATATCTAGGGTGATTAGCTTATGGTCAGATCTGACCAACAAGGAGTTGACTTTAGGTGTGGAACATTGGTCACTCATGCTGGCAATGACTACGTCTAGGATATTGTTGCCCCTGGTAGGGGTGTGGATAAGTTGATCCAGGGCATTAGAGTTTATGAATTCCAGAAAGCGTTGAGCAAAGGAGTTGGTACATGAGTAGTTTTCCCAGTTAATGGTAGGGTAGTTGAAATCGCCCATTATTAGGGTGTTTGGTTGAACCCTAATATTTTTCAAGAAAAAAGGAGTGGGAATCCTGGGGCATGGTGGGGGATCTGTAGCAAGCTATAATTTGGATTGTAGTTTTGCCCAGAGTTAGTTGCACTTGGATAACCTCGGATGCATTATGCTGAGCAACTAGCCTGGAGGTGTGGATTTCCATAATGAATATGGGCACACCTCTGCCTTTGGTGTTCTGGTCCAGGTTAGGTGGCCAAAAAGTGTTTTATGAGTTATAGTCTTGTAATTCAGGGGTGCTCTCTGGAGCCTTGAACCAGGTCTCAGTCACTGCACAGATATTAATGTTCTCCATTTTAAGGAGTGCCTCGAGGGAGTACATTTTGAGATTTAGACTGCTAGCATTGAGTAGCATTACCCTCAGTTTTTGCTTGGCTGTTCCTGTTACAGTGGTGAATTTGTCATTTGAACCTTGCCTAAAAAAGGCACTATAGGAGCAGCAAGAGCTTTATCCAGCATCTGGAATCCCAGGGGTGAGAGGTGCAGGCCATCTCTGGCAAAGCATCGTGGTCTGTCAACCATGTCATCCCAGGCAGACAGATACTGGATCCCTTTAGAATGACACCAGAAGCTTAGCCAATTGTTGAAGTCAATCATTTTTTCCTTGTATTGCAGTGTCATTATGGGCAATGGCAGGATGCTACTCAGGGCTAGCGTCATACCTGCCTGGGCTACAAGATCGGAGAGCTCTTCCATGTCTCTTTTCATGTAGTTCAAGGAGGTACATCTCAGGTCATTCACACCAACATGGACAATGACAAAGTCATATTTGTACTTGTTGTGGAGTGACCTGAGTGCGTGGGTTATGTGGCAGATCCTGGCACCCAACAGGCAGCTGACAGTAACCTTCTTCTTGTTATCTCAAAGTGTGTGTGTGTCAGCTACATGGGAGGGACACAAAGCACTGGTTGGACTGAGAGGGTGCTGGAGGTTTTAACTTGCCCACTAGGCTGAGATTTGGACCCTATAGCTGTGCCAGTAGGGGGTCTTATTGGGACCTGGAGAAAAAGGGAGCAACCAGCCCCAGACTGACTGTGATCTCTGTGTGCTCTTAAGGGAAATTTTACTTTACTGTCTGTGTATTTATTATCCTTTCCCTATATGGATGCCCCTCACTGGTGTTAGTGGTGAGGATTCAGGTTCCTTGATTGCTGAGCCAGTGCATGGGCATCACACAGGGTCAGCTAGGTGCTCTGCTTGACATGTATGGGAAGTGTATTCTAGGGCGTGTGCAGTCTCTGGGTGAGGAACCGGTCCCTCCAGCATGTTGTATTGATTGTTTTAATGAGGTTGAGGTCTCTGCAGTGTGTGGTGTGGAGGTATTGCAATGTCTTTAGATATAGCATGTCTAAAAGAGCTGGATCAGACATAGTTTTGTAAGTCAAGCAGAGATTGACTCTAAGTAGGTGATATGAGACAGAGAATAGCTGGAGTGTTTTGAGTCTGTCTGTGTAGGACATGTGTTTAATGCCTAGGATCCTCTTTGTGAAGTATTTCTGTGGCCTCTCCAGCTGTTTCAGATGTCTATTGAGGTACATGCCAATTCGGACATTATACTCGATGATTGCTCTAATGAGGGAAGAGTAGATAGAGACGATGACTTCTTTCTTCCTGGATGCAAAACCCTTGGTAATGAGATGTGCCACATCAAAGGACTTCCTGACCACAGTGGTAATGTAGTGGTTGAAGGAGAGGTTGCTGTCAACCTGTGTCCCCAGATCTCTTATAATGCCTACAGTGTTCCGTGAGCTCCTATCAATGTGGTACTTAGTGGGAACTGAGTTTGTAACAAAGGGGATGATGATGAATTTTGTGGTGTTAAGCTTCAGGCCATAGTTTCCACTCCAGTCATTGGTCTCAGTGAGTCCTTTCTGTAGGATGTCTGCATCACTTGTGGTGTTAATGATGACTCCCAGCTTGCAGTCATCTATGAACATGGTCAACCAGAGTTCCTTTGTGTTGGCCTGGACTCCTGAGAAGTAGATGCTGAGCAGGGGAGTACTCAGGAGTGATCCCTGGGGGACTCCACTCATGACTGTTTGGCAGTCTGACTTGAAGTTTGCTACTTTCACACTATGTGTTCTATTTGTGAGCCATTTTGCAGCCCCCATAGTGATATAGGGGTTGATGACTAGTTTGGTGGGTTCATGAATAATTCCTAACTGAGGAATGGTATCAAAAGCCTTGGCCAGATCAATGTAGGCTGTATGCAGTGCCTTACCATTATACACAGCCCTGGTGACTGACTCAGAGAAGTCAATTAGATTGAGCAGGCATGATCACCCTTTCACAAAGCCAAACTGTGTGGGGTCCAGAGTAAGGAGATTACCTATATCTTTGCCGATCAGGTCCGTGATGACGCACTCCATAGCTGTACATATCAGACTTGTCAGTCTAATGGGCTGATAATTCCCAGGGTCTGTAGTTGCTACCCCTTTATGAAGAAGGATGACTGTAAGATTGCGCTATTTGGGAGGGACAACGCCTGAGGTGAGGCTGTGACTGAACAGGGCACATAAATGTGGTGTCAGGTCTCTTTGTAGTTCATGTAGAATACAGTCAGGGATATTTTTGTATCCCATGGATGCTGTATTCTTGCCTGTGGACAATGCAGGTTTAACCTGGGCTGCAGTAATGATGGGTACTTGACATTCTTCTTGCATTGTGATTGTTCCCTTGGGGGGAGAGGGGTAAAGCTGGCATGGAATGTGTTGTCAAGAATGTTGGCAATATCTGTTGGCTCAGTATAAGAGCTAGCATTGTGCAGTAACTCAGAACACTTCTGGGTATTGCCATGGAGGTTCTTGATATAACTAGCAAAGGCTTTGTGATTGTTGTCAGTGTCTGCTGCAATTCCACCATCATAGCTGGCTTTAGATGATTTCATGAGGGATCTCAAGTTATTGTTGAAGCTAAAAAGGGAGTTTTTCCAGTCTTGGGTCTCCACCTTTTTCACCAATAGTTTCTGCCTTCTGTTGTACAGTTTATTAATGGCAGGGGATCACCACATTGGCCTCCAGTGTTTGGAGGAGAGCATCTTGGTTCTGTTGGGTATGGCCATTTCCATGCATTTATGTACATGTTTGCACAGTGCATCTGTGTATGATTCGGCAGTCATGCAGCTATTTTCAATTGGCATGGGTACTGTGAAGTTAGCCACCTCTGTTTGTAGGAGTCCAAAGTCAGCTTTGGAGAAGTTTTTCAAGGTGGTTACCTTTGGGGGGGGGAGGGTTTGGGTGAGAGGTGGATTTCCATGGTGATTACTTTATGGTTGGATCTGACCAGGTAGGGATTGACTACTGTTGTCGAGCAAGGGTCCCATATGTTAGTAATCAACACAGGTGAAGGATGTTGCTTCCTCTACTGGGGTCAGAATGAGCTGGTCCAGGGCATTGAAACTTGATGAATTCCAAGAAGCATTGGGCCAGTGTATTGATGCTTGAATACTTTTCCCAGTTGATGGAGGGGTAGTTGAAGTCTCCTAGTATGAGAGTGTTGTGTTGGACCTTGATAGATTCCAGGGTGATGAGGAATGTGGATTGAGAGTCTAGGGACATGGATGGGGACCTATGGGAGGCCATGACCTGGATTGCACTTTTACCCATGTCAGTTGTACCTGAGGTATCTTAGATGCATTATGTTGAGATACTAGTCTGGAGGTGTGCATATCATTTATGAATATGAAGACACCCCCACCTTTGGAGCTGTAGTCCATGTTTTGGAGCTGACAGGTGTGGAATGAGTTATAGCCTGGTAGTGCGGGGGTGCTGTCTGCTGCTGCAAACCAGGTCTCCATTGTAGCACAAATGTCAATGTTCTCCATTTTGAAAAGTGCTTTGAGTGTATGCATCTTGAGATTTAGATGTCTAGTGTTGAGCAGCATGACCCTCAGATTGCATTTATTCATAGCTGTTACGGTGGTAATTTGATTTGGAACACTTCCTAAAAAGGCACTATAGGGGTGGCAAGAGACTTAGCTGGTACCTGGAAACCCAGGTTGACAGATGCAGGCCATCTCTGGCAAGGCATCGTGGTCTGTCAATCATGTCATCCCAAGCAGACAGATACTGGATCCCCTGAGAATGACACCAGACACTTAAGCCAATCACTGAAGTCAATCATTTGTTGGTTGTACTGTGGCATCATTCTGGGTGACAGTAGTATACTGCTCAGGGCTACTGTCATACCTGCCTGGCCCACATAATCTGAAAGTTCCACCATGTTTCTTTTCATGTAGTCCAGGGAGGTGCATCTCAGGTCATTTACACCCATATGGACAATGACAGAGTGATACTTGTAGTTGTTGTGGAGTGACCTGACTGGATGTGTTATGTGTTGGATTCTGGCACCTGATAGACAGCTGACTGTTACCTTTTCAATATTCAACCTAGTGAGTGGGACATCTGCATGCCTCACTATTGAGTCACCTATGATGAGTATATTGGGCAAGGTGGTTAGCCTTAGAGGCTTAGGTTGATGGGCACACTGTATAGGTGAGATATGTCTCCTGTGGTTTGTGCTGTGTTGTGGTGGTCAAGTGGGTGTCTGCCTTGGTGGTCTCTGCTATTTGGGTAAATGTCTGTTGAGTTCCTCTGTGAAGGTGGGTGTGTGTTTTTTGTTTGTATGTCAGAGCTGTGATAGTGGGTGTTCTGGAGGGCTATGTGTTCCATGTGGTGTGGTGCATGTGTTGACCTTCTCCTCTTGACCAGTCAGTCCAGTATTCACTGGAGAGTGCATATCTTCCAGTTTGGTGATATAGGGGTATATCTCACAAGTCTGAGTGTTGGGAGTTTAGAGGAGAGGGTTGTCTGTGTACATGAGGCAGTTGCAACAGTGCCTCATAATGCCCAAGTGCACCAGGTTAATGGGTGAAAGGACAGAGAACTGCACTTTAATCATGCCAGGAGAGGTGGTCATAACTACTAAGTACTGGAGCTAATTCCATGAGGAATGATTACAGCTGATGGCTCTCAGGTGTGCTAGACTAATTGATACAAAAACCTGCTGAAGTGCAAAGCTATTAGGCTATTTGAAGTGCAAAAAAGAAAGAACTAGCAAGATCTGAAGGCAGACTGTCTGGCACCTGTAATAGTTTGCCTCAGCTGTGCAGTTATCAGCACCCTTGGCCAGTTGTCAGTCCAGAAAGCTCTGTAGTCCATATGGTAACTGTGGACACTGTAGTACAAATAACTAGATAGGCAGGGGTTCTACTCTCAGATCCGGCATATGTGTGTGTGGGTGTGTAAGTGTGTATGTTTGTAAGAACACTTGTTTTGATATGTTTCCAATGCACTGCCCTACTTTATCAGTCCTGCTGATCTCATTCCCCTTATCAGCACCTTTGGCCAGATAGAAAACAAATCACCACAGTCACCTTGCTCCAGCAACAGAAGTAATAACAATGTTCCAACAGCTTAAAAAAGCCAACAAGAGTAATTCTGAAGTTCTAAATGCAAGTTTAATTAGAAGCGTTTTTGCCGTGCTCACTGGCGTGGCTTCCTCAGAGAAAAATTTAAATGAAAATAACTAAGTGCACCATTTATTCAATACAAAAAGGAAGTGATGTCATTAGTAAATTAAAATGCTTTCAATTTACAAGTTTTACAAGTTTGATAATATAATATATGCAATTTAAAAACAAAGAACATATCATAAAACATTTTTCAAAAAGTTGTATGTTTTATAAAAAAATAAATATATATATATATATGTATATAATAATATATAAGTATATAATCACATATTCAAAATACAACTTGATAGATCATATAATCAAGATCAAACAATTAAAGATTAAACAATTAAAAAATGTCCAGGCATTTTCAAAGAACCTATAGATAGTAGAGATGCCCAGGCTTTTACTAAAAACCTATACAAAAGACCTATACAGAACCTGTATAGGTCATAAAAGTCTGTTAAACATAAACAAAAATAATGAACATATTAAAAAATCAGAAGGTCACCATAACTTAATGAAATACTTGTAGAGTTAAACCACAACTAAATGTGTTTAATAAGCAGGTATTATAAATAAAATGGACAAGGCTGACATTTAAAAATAGATATAAATCAATGAATCATCGTAAGTAACTTCTCATTTTTAGAACTGGTAAAATATTACAGTTCTCATTCAATCCAGGAAAATGAAAGGCATCTGTTCTAAATTGCCATTCTAACTCTGAAATTTCCAGTAATAATGGGGTTGGGCCACCTCTAAAGGATGTTTTTATTTGATCAATGGCCATAAATGAAAAACTGTGCCCAGGTTGGTCAATAATATGCTTGGCTAAGGCGTTGCTGTCATTTCTATTATTAATAGCGTACAAATGTTCGTACATGCGATCGCGCAACCTACGATCAGTCTTTCCAATATAGAAAGAAGGACAGCAATCGCACAAAGCCACATACACTACCGACTTACTTTCACAATTAAGGGGAACCCTAATAGTGAACTTTTTGTCTCTCACAGTAAACGTCTGACCCGATCTGGTTTTGTAGCACCTGTTACAAAAACCACATGGGTACATACCCAACTTCTTATTGTAATATTTATTAGAGAAGTCCCTCTGCAATAACTCTTTTAAGTTAATATTTCTTTTAAAAACAAATCTAGGGAATAGTCCAAATTTCTTTGTCAAAGTGGGATTACTTAGAAGAAAATCCCAGTTTTTCCATATAATTGCAACTATTTCCTTAGAGTCAAAACTGTATGTAGTAACATAACTCAAAGATGGATCAAAACAAGTTCTTGTACTATTACTTACAACTTCAGCATCAAAGATACATTCTAAAGTAGGTGTCCCTACGATAGTAGATTGCAATTCACAAACTGGGTTTTTCATGGATAAAATGGCCTTAAAAAATCCATTAATTCTTTTTGAGTTTACTTCATTAAAAAGTTCATCAATAAACTGTACCGGATAATTTCTATTAACAAACATATCTGTTAGTAAATTACATTCTTCATAAAAATACTCCAACGTACTGCACATCCTTGCTGCTCTAACAAATTGCCCCTTAACGATGGCTCTTTTTTGTCTATAGGGGTGATGGCTAGAGAAATGCAAGAAAGAATTGCAGTACGTTGGTTTTCGATGTATCTTTGAAACAAAGGTTTGGGATTGTAAATCTTTCAAAAGTTTCACATCCAGATAGTCAATATCCGACATAGAAAATTTGTAAGTAAAATTAAGAAATTCCGAAGTACTATTGATAGAAGACACAAAATTAACGGCCATAATACTGTCACCCTCAAATAAAATGAAGATGTCATCTATATATCTTGTGTAGAATTTAAATGGTTTCACAAGGTCAGCTGATGAAAAAACAAAATGCTTTTCCCAATAGCTCATGAAAAAGTTAGCCACCTATGCACCACAAGGAGAGCCCATGGCTACTCCTTGTTTCTGCAAATAATATTTCTTATCAAAGGTAAAATAATTTAAAGACAACACTATGCCCAAAATTTCGGTGATAATATCAATCTCATTTTTTGGAGCTCCAAGTTCTAAAAGGAGAAGGGCTAACCATTCAAGGGCTTCCTGGTGAGGGATTGACGTGTACAAGTCAACCGCATCAACAGTGAGGAAATTAACCTCACTGCTGAAGGGTTGACTGTTGATAGCCTCCAAAAAAGACCAGGAATCCTTACAAATTCCAGGTAAATATACTACATACTTTGACAGCAGTTTTTCAACTAGCCTAGCACTGGAGTACGTCATAGATGACCTTCCATCAATTAAAGCCCTCATGGGCGGGTTGTTCAAATCTTTATGTACCTTGGGTATGCCGAACATAACTGGAATTTTTGGCAATGTCATATCAATATAGTTGTAAGTATCCAGGTCTATTTTATTTTCGAGAAATAAATCTCGAAAGTACCCTCTTATTCTGTTGTGTGCTCCTTGTACTTCATTGAAAGATGCTTCAGCATATGCAGGTGGCTCTAAAATAGAACACATCTTCTCCTTATATGTTTGGTCATCAAGAATAACCAGACCTCCCCCTTTGTCAGGTTTAATTAATCTGACTGAGGTGTTACAAAGATTATCCAATAATTGGATTTGTTCTTTAGAAGTATTGAATTCATAAGGTAGTCGCTTCCCTGTCCTATCACTAAACATATGTCTAAGGTCCACCTCACAAACCTGCTCAAATAGCAATAAAGAGGGGTGTAAAGGTGGATTAAAAACACTAGGAAGTCATAGGGTAGACGACAAATCTGAACTCGTTTCACTGTTAAAGAACAACTTTAGGTTAAGCTTCCTTACAAAACATTTCAAGTTTATAATTTCTTTAGATATGTCACCAAATCTACTTGGTACAAAAGTATACCCATACGCCAACAGCTCAACCAATTCATTTGTAAGTTGGAGGTCTGTAAAATTATATATTTTAAAGTCACCTTTTTGGTTCATAATGATTTTCGGACCCTCTTGAACCAAGGAAGTACCTAAGTCATGTGGAACTCCATCAAATGACTCTTCATCGGCAGTCAATTCAGTAACTTTAATCAGTTCCAATTCTGTCTCCTGTTGGACCGTTGACGAGGGTTGCGCTGGCCTAAAAAATTATTATTGCCATAATAATTTTGTTTGGAATTGTTATTACCCATGTTGTTATTAGCATTTAACCCTTTAATTCTGTTGCTGCGTCTAGGGCCAGTATCAACATTATTATGGGAATCATCTTCTAAAAAATCATCGTTGTTATCTTGAGTGTTGTCTTCAATTGAAACAGAATTGATGTCAGGATTCCTTTCACTAGCATCAGGAATTTTTTTACTTTTATCCAAAACCTGGAGCTTAGGGTAAGCGTTACCATTTTGGTACGCTTGCCTATCTCTCACAAGTTTTTTACCCTTGTTCAACTTCAACTTAACCAGCATTGCTTCTATGCTAGTCAGTGTACGATCGTAATCATATTTGAACATAGGAAAGCTTAGATCATCTTTTAATTGCTTGTCCAAAATTTCAATTTCAGTTAGCAATTGCCCAACCTGAAACTCATAATGTTTAATGATAAGCTGTAACAGTTGGATTCCTTGCATTTGAAAGAGCTCCATTAGTTCAGTAAAAAACACTCCATTATTAAGTAAACCAGATGGTGAAAAAGAGTTCCGTAAACCTTTCGGAATTAAGCCTTCATGTATGCATTGTTTGAAGTAAGCAGATTCTAGTTGTAACTTTTTTAATTTCAACACTTTACTATCAAAAAGCTTAAGCTTGTCCGAAAGGGAAACAGTGTTTTCCTTAGTATTTATAAGCCCAATATTGCCAGAGTTTTGATTCGAAAACACAAATGCATCAGTATTTAGCATCCATTCTGCTAAATTAGACAGTTTACTTACATTACTGCCAATAGCCATGTTGTTGGCGCCATTGTCACCTGAATTGGTACGCTGAGCCTGGAAAATAGTGTTTGGACTCCCATTCGGTTGCGAAACTATCTGACTGAATGAGCGCCCATTTAAACCAGATGTACTAGCTCCGGAGTTGGTCAAGTTATCAACACTAAACCGTACACTTGTTGTTAGATTTGTATTAGTTCCAACATGATCCGGACCAGCAAGCGATGCAGGGGGTGGTTGTGCTGCCGGAATGTAATCCTCAGCTGAAGATACAAAAGCATTATGCGGTGAAACCAAACCACTCACGTCCGGAGTTACAGTATTCCTATTCACATCACTCCTTTCTACTGCATCAAGCCTAGCATTCAGCCGGTCAAGCTTGTCAGACAAGGCTGCCAATGTAATAGAAATTTTGCCAATAAAGTCTGAGTTTTCTTGATTTTGTCCATTAGCGTTTGAGGTTAGAAAGATGTTTGGAGTGCTGGGGCTATCAGGTCTTTCCGTGGCCATGTAGACAAACTGATAAAACACACAAAAAGCAATGAACCAGGTAGAAAACAAATCACCACAGTCACCTTGCTCCAGCAACAGAAGTAATAACAATGTTCCAACAGCTTAAAAAAGCCAACAAGAGTAATTCTGAAGTTCTAAACGCAAGTTTAATTAGAAGCGTTTTCGCCGTGCTCACTGGCGTGGCTTCCTCAGAGAAAAATTTAAATGAAAATAACTAAGTGCACCATTTATTCAATACAAAAAGGAAGTGATGTCATTAGTAAATTAAAATGCTTTCAATTTACAAGTTTTACAAGATTGATAATATAATATATGCAATTTAAAAACAAAGAACATATCATAAAACATTTTTCAAAAAGTTGTATGTTTTATAAAAAAATAAATATATATATATATATATATATATATATATATATATATATGTACATAATAATATATAAGTATATAATCACATATTCAAAATACAACTTGATAGATCATATAATCAAGATCAAACAATTAAAGATTAAACAATTAAAAAATGTCCAGGCATTTTCAAAGAACCTATAGATAGTAGAGATGCCCAGGCTTTTACTAAAAACCTATACAAAAGACCTATACAGAACCTGTATAGGTCATAAAAGTCTGTTAAACATAAACAAAAATAATGAACATATTAAAAAATCAGAAGGTCACCATAACTTAATGAAATACTTGTAGAGTTAAACCACAACTAAATGTGTTTAATAAGCAGGTATTATAAATAAAATGGACAAGGCTGACATTTAAAAATAGATATAAATCAATGAATCATCGTAAGTAACTTCTCATTTTTAGAACTGGTAAAATATTACAGTTCTCATTCAATCCAGGAAAATGAAAGGCATCTGTTCTAAATTGCCATTCTAACTCTGAAATTTCCAGTAATAATGGGGTTGGGCCACCTCTAAAGGATGTTTTTATTTGATCAATGGCCATAAATGAAAAACTGTGCCCAGGTTGGTCAATAATATGCTTGGCTAAGGCGTTGCTGTCATTTCTATTATTAATAGCGTACAAATGTTCGTACATGCGATCGCGCAATCTACGATCAGTCTTTCCATTATAGAAAGAAGGACAGCAATCGCACAAAGCCACATACACTACCGACTTACTTTCACAATTAAGGGGAACCCTAATAGTGAACTTTTTGTCTCTCACAGTAAAAGTCTGACCCGATCTGGTTTTGTAGCACCTGTTACAAAAAACACATGGGTACATACCCAACTTCTTATTGTAATATTTATTAGAGATGTCCCTCTGCAATAACTCTTTTAAGTTAATGTTTCTTTTAAAAACAAATCTAGGGAATAGTCCAAATTTCTTTGTCAAAGTGGGATTACTTAGAAGAAAATCCCAGTTTTTCCGTATAATTGTAACTATTTCCTTAGAGTCAAAACTGTATGTAGTAACATAACTCAAAGATGGATCAAAAGTTAGAATGGCAATTTAGAACAGATGCCTTTCATTTTCCTGGATTGAATGAGAACTGTAATATTTTACCAGTTCTAAAAATGAGAAGTTACTTACGATGATTCATTGATTTATATCTATTTTTAAATGTCAGCCTTGTCCATTTTATTTATAATACCTGCTTATTAAACATATTTAGTTATGGTTTAACTCTACAAGTACTTCATTAAGTTATGGTGACCCTCTGATTTTGTAATATGTTCATTATTTTTTTGCTTATGTTTTATAGATTTTTATGACCTATACAGGTCCGTATAGGTCTTTTGTGTTAAGTTTTTAGTAAAAGCCTGGGCATCTCTACTATCTATAGGCTCTTTGAAAATGCCTGGACAGTTTTTAACTGGTTAATCCTTAATTGTTTGACCTTGATTATATGATCTATCAAGTCATATTTTGAATATGTGAATTTATACTTATATATTAGTATATACATATATATATATTTATTTTTTTATAAAACATACAACTTTTTGAAAAATGTTTTATGATATGTTCTTTGTTTTTAAATTGCATATATTATATTATCAAACTTGTAAAACTTGTAAATTGAAAGCATTTTAATTTACTAATGACATCACTTCCTTTTTGTATTGAATAAATGGTGCACTTAGTTATTTTCATTTAAATTTTTCTCTGAGGAAGCCACGCCAGTGAGCACGGCGAAAACGCTTCTAATTAAACTTGTGTTTAGAACTTCAGAATTACACTTGTTGGCTTTTTTAAGCTGTTGGAACATTGTTATTACTTCTGTTGCTGGAGCAAGGTGACTGTGGTGATTTGTTTTCTACCTGGTTCATTGCTTTTTGTGTGTTTTATCAGTTTGTCTACATGGCCACGGAAAGACCTGATAGCCCCAGCACTCCAAACATCTTTCTAACCTCAAACGCTAATGGACAAAATCAAGAAAACTCAGACTTTATTGGCAAAATTTCTATTACATTGGCAGCCTTGTCTGACAAGCTTAACCGGCTGAATGCTAGGCTTGATGCAGTAGAAAGGAGTGATGCGAATAGGAATACCGTAACTCCGGACGTGAGTGGTTTGGTTTCACCGCATAATGCTTTTGTATCTTCAGCTGAGGATTACATTCCGGCAGCACAACCGCCCCCTGCATCGCTTGCTGGTCCGGATCATGTTGGAACTAATACAAATCTAACAACAAGTGTACGGTTTAGTGTTGATAACTTGACCAACTCCGGAGCTAGTACATCTGGTTTAAATGGGCGCTCGTTCAGTCAGATAGTTTCGCAACCGAACGGGAGTCCAAACACTATTTTCCAGGCTCAGCGTACCAATTCAGGTGACAATGGCGCCAACAACATGGCTATTGGCAGTAATGTAAGTAACCTGTCTAATTTAGCAGAATGGATGCTAAATACTGATGCATTTGTGTTTTCGAATCAAAACTCTGGCAATATTGGGCTTATAAATACTAAGGAAAACACTGTTTCCCTTTTGGACAAGCTTAAGCTTTTTGATAGTAAAGTGTTGAAATTAAAAAAGTTACAACTAGAATCTGCTTACTTCAAACAATGCATACATGAAGGCTTAATTCCGAAAGGTTTACGGAACTCTTTTTCACCATCTGGTTTACTTAATAATGGAGTGTTTTTTACTGAACTAATGGAGCTCTTTCAAATGCAAGGAATCCAACTGTTACAGCTTATCATTAAACATTATGAGTTTCAGGTTGGGCAATTGCTAACTGAAATTGAAATTTTGGACAAGCAATTAAAAGACGATCTAAACTTTCCTATGTTCAAATATGATTACGATCGTACACTGACTAGCATAGAAGCAATGCTGGTTAAGTTGAAGTTGAACAAGGGTAAAAAACTTGTGAGAGATAGGCAAGCGTACCAAAATGGTAACGCTTACCCTAAGCTCCAGGTTTTGGATAAAAGTAAAAAAATTCCTGATGCTAGTGAAAGGAATCCTGACATCAATTCTGTTTCAATTGAAGACAACACTCAAGATAACAACGATGATTTTTTAGAAGATGATTCCCATAATAATGTTGATACTGGCCCTAGACACAGCAACAGAATTAAAGGGTTAAATGCTAATAACAACATGGGTAATAACAATTCCAAACAAAATTATTATGGCAATAATAATTTTTTAGGCCAGCGCAACCCTCGTCAACGGTCCAACAGGAGACAGAATTGGAACTGATTAAAGTTACTGAATTGACTGCCGATGAAGAGTCATTTGATGGAGTTCCACATGACTTAGGTACTTCCTTGGTTCAAGAGGGTCCAAAAATCATTATGAACCAAAAAGGTGACTTTAAAATATATAATTTTACAGACCTCCAACTTACAAATGAATTGGTTGAGCTGTTGGCGTATGGGTATACTTTTGTACCAAGTAGATTTGGTGACATATCTAAAGAAATTATAAACTTGAAATGTTTTGTAAGGAAGCTTAACCTAAAGTTGTTCTTTAACAGTGAAACGAGTTCAGATTTGTCGTCTACCCTAAGACTTCCTAGTGTTTTTAATCCACCTTTACATCCCTCTTTATTGCTATTTGAGCAGGTTTGTGAGGTGGACCTTAGACATATGTTTAGTGATAGGACAGGGAAGTGACTACCTTATGAATTCAATACTTCTAAAGAACAAATCCAATTACTGGATAATCTTTGTAACACCTCAGTCAGATTAATTAAACCTGACAAAGGGGGAGGTCTGGTTATTCTTGATGACCAAACATATAAGGAGAAGATGTGTTCTATTTTAGAGCCACCTGCATATGCTGAAGCATCTTTCAATGAAGTACAAGGAGCACACAACAGAATAAGAGGGTACTTTCGAGATTTATTTCTCGAAAATAAAATAGACCTGGATACTTACAACTATATTGATATGACGTTGCCAAAAATTCCAGTTATGTTCGGCATACCCAAGGTACATAAAGATTTGAACAACCCGCCCATGAGGGCTTTAATTGATGGAAGGTCATCTATGACATACTCCAGTGCTAGGCTAGTTGAAAAACTGCTGTCAAAGTATGTAGTATATTTACCTGGAATTTGTAAGGATTCCTGGTCTTTTTTGGAGGCTATCAACAGTCACCCCTTCAGCAGTGAGGTTAATTTCCTCACTGTTGATGTGGTTGACTTGTACACGTCAATCCCTCACCAGGAAGCCCTTGAATGGTTAGCCCTTCTCCTTTTAAAACTTGGAGCTCCAAAAAATGAGATTGATGTTATCACTGAAATTTTGGACATAGTGTTGTCTTTAAATTAATTTACCTTTGATAAGAAGTATTATTTGCAGAAACAAGGAGTAGCCATAGGCTCTCCTTGTGGTGCATCGGTGGCTAACTTTTTCATGAGCTATTGGGAAAAGCATTTTGTTTTTTCATCAGCTGACCTTGTGAAACCAGTTAAATTCTACACAAGATATATAGATGACATCTTCATTTTATTTGAGGGTGACAGTATTATGGCCGATAATTTTGTGTCTACTATCAATAGTACTTCGGAATTTCTTAATTTTACTTACAAATTTTCTACGTTGGATATTGACTATCTGGATGTGAAACTTTTGAAAGATTTACAATCCCAAACCTTTGTTTCAAAGATACATCGAAAACCAACGTACTGCAATTCTTTCTTGCATTTCTCTAGCCATCACCCCTATAGACAAAAAAGAGCCATCGTTAAGGGGCAATTTGTTAGAGCAGCAAGGATGTGCAGTACGTTGGAGTATTTTTATGAAGAATGTAATTTACTAACACATATGTTTGTTAATAGAAATTATCCGGTACAGTTTATTGATGAACTTTTTAATGAAGTAAACTCAAAAAGAATTAATGGATTTTTAAAGGCCATTTTATCCACGAAAAACCCAGTTTGTGAATTGCAATCTACTATCGTAGGGACACCTACTTTAGAATGTACCTTTGATGCTGAAGTTGTAAGTAATAGTACAAGAACTTGTTTTGATCCATCTTTGAGTTATGTTACTACATACAGTTTTGACTCTAAGGAAATAGTTACAATTATACGGAAAAACTGGGATTTTCTTCTAAGTAATCCCACTTTGACAAAGAAATTTGGACTATTCCCTAGATTTGTTTTTAAAAGAAATATTAACTTAAAAGAGTTATTGCAGAGGGACTTCTCTAATAAATATTACAATAAGAAGTTGGGTATGTACCCATGTGGTTTTTGTAACAGGTGCTACAAAACCAGATCGGGTCAGACGTTTACTGTGAGAGACAAAAAGTTCACTATTAGGGTTCCCCTTAATTGTGAAAGTAAGTTGGTAATGTATGTGGCTTTGTGCAATTGCTGTCCTTCTTTCTATATTGGAAAGACTGATCGTAGGTTGCGCGATCGCATGTACGAACATTTGTACGCTATTAATAATAGAAATGACAGCAATGCCTTAGCCAAGCATATTATTGACCAACCTGAGCACAGTTTTTCATTTATGGCCATTGATCAAATAAAAACATCCGTTAGAGGTGGCCCAACCCCATTATTACTGGAAATTTCAGAGTTAGAATGGCAATTTAGAACAGATGCCTTTCATTTTCCTGGATTGAATGAGAACTGTAATATTTTACCAGTTCTAAAAATGAGAAGTTACTTACGATGATTCATTGATTTATATCTATTTTTAAATGTCAGCCTTGTTCATTTTATTTATAATACCTGCTTATTAAACACATTTAGTTGTGGTTTAACTCTACAAGTATTTCATTAAGTTATGGTGACCTTCTGATTTTTTAATATGTTCATTATTTTTGTTTATGTTTAACAGACTTTTATGACCTATACAGGTTCTGTATAGGTCTTTTGTATAGGTTTTTAGTAAAAGCCTGGGCATCTCTACTATCTATAGGTTCTTTGAAAATGCCTGGACATTTTTTAATTGTTTAATCTTTAATTGTTTGATCTTGATTATATGATCTATCAAGTTGTATTTTGAATATGTGATTATATACTTATATATTATTATATACATATATATATATATTTATTTTTTTATAAAACATACAATTTTTTGAAAAATCTTTTATGATATGTTCTTTGTTTTTAAATTGCATATATTATATTATCAAACTTGTAAAACTTGTAAATTGAAAGCATTTTAATTTACTAATGACATCACTTCCTTTTTGTATTGAATAAATGGTGCACTTAGTTATTTTCATTTAAATTTTTCTCTGAGGAAGCCACGCCAGTGAGCACGGCGAAAACGCTTCTAATTAAACTTGCATTTAGAACTTCAGAATTACTCTTGTTGGCTTTTTTAAGCTGTTGGAACATTGTTATTACTTCTGTTGCTGGAGCAAGGTGACTGTGGTGATTTGTTTTCTACCTGGTTCGTTGCTTTTTGTGTGTTTTATACCTTTGGCCAGATGTCAGCCCATAAAGCTCTGTAGTGTGTGTGATAACTGTGTAACTAGAGAGGCAGAGGTTCTAATCTCAATACTGGCAAGTAAGTGTGTGTGTGTGTGTGTGTGTGTGTGTGTGTGTGTGTGTGTGTGTGTGTGTGTGTGTACCACCCTGGACACTTCCCATCACCCTACTTTAATAGGCTTGCTGATGTCATTCACTTTCGAAGTACCTTGGGATAAGGAAAAATCATATAAGCTCCGTGGTGCATCTGATAACTGTGTAACACTATAGTAGTAATAGCTAGATAGGTAGGGGTTCTAATCTCAATACTGGCAACTGTTTGTGTGAGAATCATATACTGTGGGGATTATATAATTTAGTGTTGTGTACCACCCTGTACACTTCCCATCACCCAACTTTATTAGGCCTATTGATGTCATTCACCTTAGAAGTACCTTGAGATGAGGTGAAATCATATAATCTCTGTGGAGCATCTGATAACTGCATAACACTATAGTAGTAATAACTAGATAGGTAGGGTTTCTAATTTCAATATTGGTGACTGTGTCTGTGTTTGGGAGAGGATCATATCCTATTTGACTTACACCATTTTGATGTGTGAACCATCCATGGCTGTTTACCAGATCCCAATGGCATTGCTTTATATAGCATGGTAATGGCATCTGCCTCACATGCAGCATGTTAAACCATTGTACAGGCCATACCAGTCCTCTGTACAGATGTCTATGGAATATCCAGATGTCTGCAACCTATATGTGGTCTGTGTCCCTTAACAATGCCCATGTATGTGATATTGTTGCCAAATCGGCCACAGTGAGTGTAGTGACACACATGCCATTATCAGGTACCATACCTGACTGAAATATCATGCTGATACAATGTCTGCTACTCTATCACTTGTCCAGGTTTGTAGGAGCAATACATGACTCCAGATGCTATTTCTGGTGGGTTATCTCACCATCCATGAAAGCATTCACAACATTACTTGCTGTAAGAGGTAGTGGGTTATGTCCCATGCATATAATCTATGTGGGGCATGTCATGTGTATGTAGTACTACAGTACATCAAAGTGGAAATGTAGGCTTACTAATCTCTCTATTGCCAAATGTGTTTGTGTTACTGTATGCACGTCCCCTGTGTTAGTCCTTACTGTGTGTATGCAAATGATATACTATTTTGACTCCCTGTTCCACCCTGTGAACTCAGGAATACATACCAGAAACCTGCCATACACAGTATCATGCATGACCTCACCAACTGCATCAGGGTTGAGTGTATGCGAAAGAAATGGCAGGGC
This sequence comes from Protopterus annectens, assembly GCF_019279795.1. Lineage (NCBI taxonomy): Eukaryota > Metazoa > Chordata > Ceratodontiformes > Protopteridae > Protopterus > Protopterus annectens. Next base: position 813,230,942 of record NC_056745.1, read on the forward strand.
AAACAGGTGTTGATAGGTGAATATGTTGTAGTTAATGTATGCTTGTGAGGGACCTGCTGACAGTACTGCAGTAACCTGTTCTGTATGTATGAGGCTGTGGTACTACACAACACTGAGGTAACATGTCTGAAGGCTACCTGTCTGTGACAAGGGTTATGTATGCAAGGTCACACTGTCTGACAACAGTGTCCCTCAAACACTGTTGCATGCATACAGACCTGGTACATGTATAGATAAATCTGTACCTTGCCTATGACACAGTCGGTGTATTCCCACTCTGACATACTCCCTCTTGGTAATGTCTGCAGGGCCACAGCCTGCAGACACACAGATACCTGGAACACAAACAGAATACAGCATCTCAGACTCTGCATTCAGTCAGTGATGCTAACAGCAATAATGCATCCTGGCTAATAAGGTACATACAACTGTGTGTGTACCCATAACAAATGCAAGCAGACAGCACCTTACACAGTATGACAAAGCTACACTGTACTATATTCACCCTGTGCATCAGACCCATATTAGCATGCCCTTGCATCGATGGTATGGATGACAGGGATGTGGCACAGGTATCATCATATGCACATGGCATGGTGTGGGTTTGCCAGAGGCCTAGGCTGGGCCATGTGTGTGTGTTTGGAGGGGTATCCAAAAGATGGGCTATGCAGAGATGCTGTGTGTGTCTGGAGGTGACCTGCCTGTGATACAAATGTGTGTGTGTGTGTGTGTGTGTGTGTGTGTGTGTGTGTGTGTGTGTGTGTGTGTGTGTATGCACGCAGTCACATGATGTAGCTGTTCTTTGCAGGGGTATGTTGGACAGCTGATGACCGTACATGGCAGGGTGTCCAGTTCACTGTCTCTGGCAATGGACATGGGAACTGGTCCGGCTAGGGGTCTCACTGGCACTACCAGGCCCAAGACCAGATACAGTACTGCTTCCTGATGGTGACTGCTGTCTGCTGGATCCGTGTCCCTGATAGGACCGGCCAGGACCACATGCCCGTGGCCTGCTCTGGTGTGATGTTGACAGAACCCCCCCTTCGGTAGTGCTGGTATCACCGCCACTACAGGAGTTTAAAGGTACATAGCCCTGTAGACTCTCAGCTGTTGTTGGTGCTGACCTACATCCAAGTGGCCAATGCCCATCTCCCAACACATGCTCTAGCATAGACATGCCATGGTCAAGGATTGCAAAGGTTTCACCCCACCATCTATTCATGACCTCAGTATTTTGATGTGTGGCCTCAACAAGGTCAGGTATGTTGCCATATAAATCAGGAAGACTTGCATCCACCACCCTGAGTATTTGTCTGGTGTTGCATTCACTACATGCCTGTGCATCCATGAAATCCAAAACAAGCATCTGGTGACACCTGCTGTGGCACTTGTGACAGCGGCTTGATGCACAGCAGTTCTCCTGCAAGCACCCCTGTCCATCCGCCTGTGTGGGACCTTGCCTGAATTCTGGCTATGGCAAGTGTCTACACTCACACCTCCCATAGTCACCACACTAGCCTGTCCCATGCCACCACCTGCCAACTGTCCATCATCTGTGGCCACTGGTGACAGGGTATGTGTGGACATTGTCACTGTGTGCGGGGATGGTATGGACAACAGTGGGATGCCAACCAATGGCACAGATTCAGCCCCTGACAACCCCACCTGTACCTCACCATTCCTATCATCATTGTCAGAGTCTGCAAAGATACTGACATCAGATACCAAGTGTGAGGGACCCCGAACCCCATCGCCACCTGTGAGGGGAAGACAACATATGTACATTAATACCTGCACTTTAAGGTTTGCTGGTCCACACATGCACACAGGTAGACATACACACACACACACACACACACACACACACACACACACACACACACACACACACACACACACACACACACACACACAGGCACACAGGCAGACACACACACACACACACACACACACACACACACACAGACATGCACAGAAGAGCAAACACACACACGCAGACACACACACACACACACACACACACACACACACACACACACACACACACACACACACACACACACACACACTTACAGGTGAGGTGGCACAAATTTGTTACACAAACCTCACATTACCCAAATGGTGACATGCATGACACAAGGCCCTCAACATAATGCATTGCAGCTAGTTTTACTCCATGTAACTAACAATATAGAGCTCTGGGATACGTGAGTAGTGTTAGTAGGTGATGGCCCTTCCCCAGCACAGACTGTATTGCTGTTCGCCTGTATAGTACAGTGGCAACTACTACAGAACATACCTCACAACTATACAGATCCTTGCAGAATGTGTAGATGTCTGGCTGTTATGTTTGCGCTGTTTCTCATAAACCCTGTGTTTGTCTGATACATAACTGGAATGATCTGAGGAGTGACATCACTAATTAATGGCATACATTTGGGTGTCAGACCTCCAAACCAGCAGTAAATGCATGGTCACACAAATCCTGTTACACCACCAACCTTCTAAGCTTACAGTGGATATGATAAGTGCACACACCCCTGTTAACATGCCATGTTCTTGTAATATATAAAGTGAGACCACAATAATGCATTCAAAAATATTACCCACCTTTCATGTGACATATGACCTATGCAATCCAATCAATAAACAAATGTTTTATATGTAAAATATGATGAATGAAATATGTGCAATATGGTGGTTGCATGAGTGTGCACACTCTTAAAATGATACTTTGTTGAAGCACCTTGTAAGTGACTTACAGCATTCACTCTGCTTGGGAAGGTGGCTATCAGCATGGCACATCTTGACTTGGCATTATTTGGCCACTCTTCCTTGCAAAGGTCCCCCAACTCTATCAGATTGCAAGGGCAGCACATGTGCACAGTGCTCATCAGGTCACACTGGGGGGTTTCTATTGGGTTTACGTCTAGGCTCTGGCTGGGCCAATAAATAACCATGAGTGTGTTCAGGTGGAGCCATCCTTAGGTAGCTTTGGATGTATGCTTCTAGTCTTTTTTCATGCTGAAGGCTGACACCCCTCCCCATCCTCAGCATTCTTGCAGACACCTAATGGATTTGGGCCAGATGTGAGTGTTATTTGGAACTGTTCAGAATTCCCACCACTTTGACTACAAGCCCAGTTCTGGCTTTGGAACAGCATCCTCACAGCAGGACAATGCCACCAGCATGATTCACCATGGGGATGGTGGTTTTCAGGTGAAGACAGGTGTTGTTTGTGCACCACACGTACCTTTTGGTATTGTGGCTATGAGGTCGATCCATAGTCTCATTACACCATAACACATTTTCATACATGCCTTTGGGAGACTTGATGTGCTATACTGCAAATTGTATCCACCCCTGGATGTTTTTTGTTGTGGGGAAATGGATCCATCTTCTGACCCAACCCCATAGGCCAGACTTATGCAGAATAGGGGAGATTATTCTCACATGTAGTACACAACACCAGTACTTGCAAGAGATTGCTGCATCTCTTTCAGTGTTGCTGTATGTCTCCTGTCAGCCTCCCTGACCAGGTTCTGATATGTCTTTTCGTCAGTTTTGGAGGGACATCAGGTTATTTTCAACAGCACTGTTGTCCCATATTCAATCCACCTTTTGATGACTATCTCCACTGTGTTACATGGTGTATGCAATGCTGTGGTAATGTTGTTTTACCCTACTCCTGACTGATACCTTTCAAATATGAGACCCCTTTGCTGCTTTGTAAGCTGTCTGCAAGCCATGGCTGTTGCTGTTGCAGGCAACTGAGCAAATGTCATGAATATCCTACTTGGACAGCAGACTGTTATTTGGTGTTACTCAGAGTGCCTTTACTTGATGGCATGTGTGCACCCAAGCAGACTGAATGCTGTCAGTAAATCACAAGCTGCTGCAATAAAATATCATTTGAAGAGTGTGCACATGTATGCATCCAGCTTATTGTAAGGTTTATATACTCTATATTTGGTGCCTGACAGATTGGTTGGTTTTACAAGTGAATTGTTCATGTTATGGGTCACATTAAAGGTTGAAAAAGGTGTGGACTAACATTTTGTGGTCTCAATTTGTATATATCACAAACACCTGGCATCTTAACAGGGATGAGTACACTGTTTATATCTACTGTATAAGAGTAATGTTTCACACATGTCCGTACCTTAGACCATTTGCCCCCCCCCATTTTGTTGGTCTCTGTCCAGAAATCTTGCACTGACAGGTTGTGAGGTATGCTACAGGAATGTTACATTCTCTTCAGATAGGCCCCTGTGGTGACCACTGTGATGCAATGCAGTTAACCCCACCACAAGTGAACATGCACATAAAGCAATATGTCTATGAATGACAGTTGTTGCATGGTAAATTGCATGGCCTTCACATGCCTGGGGTATTGGCAAACCACAACAGAACAATTCCATACTCACCAGCTTCAAGCTACTGTCCCACATGCAGACCAGAGGGACCTAAGTAGTTGTGAGAGAGAGGCATTGTCAGCAGACTCATATGTGGCATTGGTACAGGATGGATGCAGCATGTCTGCACATTTACAGTACAACCCCCAATACTACACAATTTGCTGTCCTTCACCATAGAGGTGCACTTCTGTGCATTAGAAAACTCCATCCACAACTGCAATCTGACCTGACACATGCATGTAGATACTCTACAGATACAAGTATGTGTGCTACACTAGTCTGGGAATCTCCAGTGGGGCCTTACCTGCACGCTCCTCGTCCATTGTCTGGGTGCCACCCACCTCCAGCATGTGGGGGTCTGTACCCTGATGCTGTACTGGGATGGGTGCCCCAAGGTTGGTGAGTAGTTTCTTGGTGGGTGTCAGTGGGGGATGTATGGCTGAGCCTCCAACTGTGGTTGTGCAGTCCCTGGCCATGGCAGCAGCCCTTTGCCGGGCATGGTGTATGAGGTTGGTTGCATGATGCTGGACCTGCTCATATGTGCGTGCATGCAGGCCAACATCATTTACCCTTTGGACAAGTTTATCCCACAGGGCAGTCCTCTCCCGCAGATGTTGCTGACTCCGGCCAAACATTACGGCATGGGTCTGTAGTATGGCTTCTATGATTATATTTGTCTCAGCCACTGAAAAAGTTGACCTTCGCTGATGCGACATTGCACCTGGAAGACATAAACAGGGAAACACATCACGGGACCTCATACATTTGGCAATAGTATGCACATAATATGCACAGTTACATTGAATACCAGTAGCCACCACTTACAACCACACCATTCCCCTGTAATCTATCAGCACAGTATCAGCTTGCATTACACTCCTGGTCCTGATGTCTCATATTCCCCTCAATGAGGGCCAGTTAATTACATAATCCTCTGTTCCTCATTCACGTCTTAGCCATCTTCCATGCAGATGGGGTGCGGATGGTGCTGAGGTTTGGTGTCACTACTGTGTGTAATGGAGCTGGGAGCACATGCCTGAGTTCATGTAGGATGCAGACAGGGATGTTATCAGGTCCCATGGATACTTTGTTGCCTTTCAGTAGGCAATATGTACCTGCTCGCTGGGGATGAGAGGAGGGTTGCAGGTGTTGTGCATATCCACCTGATGTGATGCTGAACCAAGGGGGTGATGTTTGCCTTAAAACTATCTGTAGCAGGTTGGATATAGTGGGTCTATATCATATGAGCGATTCGCACAAATTGCGACTGCTCATAATATCGAACGTATCAGACCTCAAAGTGCTTTTTCTGAGATTGTGGTACAGTGAAGAATGGGATATTTGCCCTTTCCTCACTGTAGTGCGATCTCGGAGTTGGAATATATATTTAGTGGGGGTGTGGGGGGCGCAGTCCCCCACAATAGGAAGTTCGAGGTCCGGTATATTTGATATTATGAGCGGTCACAATTTGTGTGATTCGCTCATATGACATAGACTCGGGTATAGCTATTTTGTGTGTGTATGTGGCCTGATTGACCACCATTGCAGGGTGGGTTGGTTTGTTGCCTCTGAGATTGGAGTCATATATGAAGATGGCCTTGTGATTGGCCTTGGTGGATGTGTCCAATTTGTACTCATAGTTAGCCTTACAGTAATCCACTTGTGACCTTATGTGCTTGATCAGACAAAGGCTGACTTGATGTCAAGTTGGTGCCTGTTCCTACTTTGCCCTGTACAGCCAATATAGGGACCAAGTCTGTGGTTTGTGTATTGCTGCTGTCCAGCAAAGGGGATTACTCTACTTTGGTGGAGGCAGGTTTTACAAGTAAGGTATTGCCAAGTCCATATGGCTATGTAGGTGTTCATATAGCTGTTTGCAGTAGGCATGGAAACAAAGTCATAACACAGTTGGACACCTCTGTAATTTCAAACTGATAATCATTCTTATTGTAATACCCATGGCTGTGTCAGGGCAATGCAACAACCAGTAGCTGTAGAAATGTCAGTCTGTTGGATGCACAGTAACTAAGATTACACATGTGTACAACATGTACAGCTTATTTAACTGACATTTTGCATCCCAAATCTGTTGTTATGAGGCGGCTGGATACATCTCCTCATACTGATGTGCACAGGTAATACCTGATATACATTTCCGTTCTATGTCAGTATGACACACTGTATTCACACTCTTGCTGCCCAGTCATCCCTCCCAACCTGTTAGAGCAGGACATCAGTAGGATGCCACACATACATGGGGGGGCAATGGGACAAAATTAGTGACACTGTCTTAATATTGCTTTAACACACTTGAGTCATTTGATAGCACAGTATCCTTTGCATTGACAGACATACCCTGGAGGATGTCCAACACTTATATGGCAGGAAGAGAGGAGAACAGCTAGGAGTGTGGTAGTGAGGGTAAGAACTTTTAATGTTGGCAGTATGACTGGTATCGAGACAGAGATAGTTGATATGATGGCCAGAGGAAGGTTGATATATTGTATGTGAAATAAATCAAATGGAAAAGGCAGGTCACAATTGTGCTATCATGGTGTGGATGGGAGGAGAAAGGGGGTAGGGGTTATCCTGAAGGAACAGTATGCCAAGACTGTTTTTGGAGGATGAAATGAGTGTCTGCTAGAATGATGTTTATGAAGTTGGAAATTGATGGTGTAATGATGAGTGTTGTTAGTGCATATGCTACGCAAGTTGGTTGTGATGGATGAGAAAGAGAAATGTGAAGTCAGTTGGATGACGTGGTGATGACTGTACCCAAGGGTAAGAGAGTGGTGATTGCAGCAGATTTCCATGAGCAATTTGGTGAAGGGAACAGAGGAGATGAGGAAGTGATGGGTATGTATGGTGTTAAGCAAAGGAATGCAGACTGTGAGATGGTAGTGGATCTTGCAAAAAGGATGGACATGGCTGTGGTGAATACATACTTTAACAAGAGGGAGGAGCATAGGGTGACATACAAGAGTGGAGGAAGAGTCACACAGGTGGAATATATCCAATGTAGGAAGGACAGTTTGAAGGAGATTGGAGACTGTAAAGTGGTGATGGGGGAAACTGTAGTTAGGCAGCAGAGAATGTTGGTGTGCAAGTTGACGTTGGTGATCAAGAAGATGAGTGTGAGGCATACATCTCAACTGTACAGGTTTTCACAGAATGTCCAGATTTCTGTCTCATATTTTTGGTGTGTTTCCCCCAATATCTGTCCCTTTCTGGCAAATAGCTGAGGATTGGAGTCACGAAATAATGACAAACATTTGAGTTTAAGTCTCCTCATCCTTCTGAAAATTCATGCTAATGCAAAACCTATTATTCTATCAACTTTTTAAGTTTGTAAGAGCAATACTTAAAATCTGTCCCTATTTGTACCCCCATCATTTTGGGCTTTGTCCAGATTTTTTGCTCTAAGAGGTTGAGAGGTATGGTGTGAGGGCAGCACCAAGGATCAAATGGTGGGAACTGGAAAAGGGTGATTGTGAGGTGGAGTTCAGGGAAGAGTGAAGACAGGCACTGGGTGGCAGTGAAGATTTACCAACTATCTGGGTAGGTACAGCAGTGCTAGTAAGGGAGATGGCTAGTAAGGTGTTTGGTGTGACATGTGGATGGAAGAAGGAGTACAAGGAGACCTGGTGGTGGACTGAGGAAGTACAGGACAGTATACAGAAAAAGAGGTTGGGGAAGAAGGAATGCGTTTGCCAGAGAGATGACGAAAGTAGACAGGAGTATGAGGAGATGAGGTACATGGCAAAGAGAGAGGTGGCAAAGGCTAAGGAGGAGGCATATGAAGAGTTGTATGACAGGTTGGACACTAAGGAGGGATGAAAGGACTTATACCAATTGGTTAGACAGAGGGACTGAGCTAGGAAAGATGTGCAGCAGATAAGGATGATAAAGGATAATGAGGGAAACATACTGACAAGCAAGGAGAGCATGTTGAGCAGATGGACAGAGTACTTTGTGAGGCTGATGAATGAAGAGAATGAGCGAGTGAAGGTTGGATGATGTTGGTATGGTGAATCAGGAAGTGCAATGGCTTACCAAGGAGGAAGTATGGATAGCTATGAAGAAGATGAATATTGGCAAGCCTGTTGATCCACATTACATACCTCTGGAAGCATGGAGGTGTTTAGGGAGAATGGCAGTGGTGTTTTTAACCAGATTGTTTACTGATATCTTGAGACATGAGAGGTTGCATGAGGAGTGGAGAGAAAGTGTTTGGGTACCGTTTTAAGAATAAGGTTGATGTGCAGAGCTGTAGTAACTACAGAGGGATAACACTGATCAGTCACAGCATGACGTTTTGCAAAGAGTAGTGGAAGCTAGGTTAAGCAGGGAGGTGATGAGTAGTGGTCAGCCAGAAAAGAGCACTACAGATGCTATGTTTGTTCTGAGAATGTTGATGGAGAAGTACAGAGAAGGTCAGGAGTTGTTTTGTGTCTTTCTGGACTTAGATAAAGCATATAACAGATGGCCTAGACAGGAGTTGTGGTATTGTAAGAGGAAGTCGTGAGTGGCAGAGATATATGTAAGAGTGGTACAGGATATGTAAAAGGGTGGTGTGACAGTGGTGAGGTCTGCGGTGGGAGTGATGGATGCATTTAAGGTGGAGGTGGGATGACATTAGGGATCAGCTGTGAGCCCTTTCTGATTTGCAATGGTGATAGACAGGTTGACAGACAAAATCATACAGGAGTCCCCGTTGACTATGGTGTTTGCAGATGACATTGTGATCTGTATTGAGAGTAGGGAATAGATTTAGGAGACCCTGGAGAGGTGGAGATATGCTCTAGAAAGGAGAGGAATGAAGGTCATTAGTACTAAGACAGAATATCTGTGTGTGAATGAGAGGGAGGATAGCGGGATGTTGAGGATGCAGGAAGTAGAGTTGACAAAGGTGGATGAGTTTAAATGATGGGGATACACATTTCAGAGTAATGATGACTGTGGAGGACAAGTGAAGAAGAGAGTACAGGCAGGATGGAGAGGGCGGAGAAGAGTGTCAAGAGTGATTTGTGACAGACAAGTACCAATAAAAGTGAAAAAGAAGGTCTAAAAGAGGGTAATGAGACCAGCTATGTTATATGGATTGGAAACAGTGGCAATGACAAAAAGGCAGGGGTCAGAGCTGGATGTGGCAAAGTTACAGATGTCAGTATTTGCCCTGGGTGTGACAAGGGTGGACAGGATTACCAATGTGTATATGAGAAGGTCAGCCCATGTTGCATGGTTTTGTATCAAAGCCAGAGAGGCAAGATTACATCAGCTTGGACATGTGCTGAGGAGGGATGCTGAGTATATTGGGATAAGGATGGTAAGGATGAAGTTGCCAGGTAAGAGGAAAAGAGGAAGGCCTCAGATAAGCTTTCTGGATGTGGTGAGAGAGGACATGCAGGTGGTTGGTATGACAGAGCAAGATGCAGAGGACAGGCAGACATTACAACGATGATCCACTGTGGTGACCCCTAACAGGAACAGCCAAAAGAAAAAGAAGATGTTGTAATGTCAGTCTTTACAGATTTGCCAATGATTTGCCAGACATAACACAACTCTATGAGTAAATGACTACAAATATGAGACACACATATGGTCAGTGTGCATAACACTAGTCAGTTTAATGGTATGAACTCAGTATATCACATGCAGTTCAACACACACGTCTGCAGCAGTACTTTACAATGCAAATGCCATGTATAGGTCTCTCACATTTCTGAGACAAACAACTATATCATAGTTGTACTCACAAATATGATATGGATATGTACAACATCCCAGTAGCTGGCCTAGCATTGTCAGAGTCAATATTGTTCAACACACACTCCAGTAGTAGTCATATGTGAGCCATCCTTTCCTGCGGTGACTCAGGGGCCTGACTTATGATCTCTGTCACTGCAGACATACCCAGATGCTATGGCCATAGGTACTGATCAGCAATATATCATTACAGCAAGTCTTGTTGAAAATATGCCCCTGTTTTTGGTCCTCTGTCCCAACTATGTGTCAATGTTATTTGGAGTGTGTAGGGAGGGACTGTGGTGGAATTGGTTGTGGGTATGCACTTTCACACTGGTGTCTGTCTTTCAGTACTGTTGCATCCCTGCAGTGCCTGATGCATTTGTCAGTACATGTGTAATTCCCCCTAGCAGATTTGGGTTAGTGTTGTGTCAGTCTAACTGTAGTTTGGACAGTGCTTGGTGACATGCTTAGCAGCTGGGTATAGTTTCTCTAATGTGATTTTATGTCCAAATATTTGTAGGATGTACTGTTGCCTGGTTCCCATAAGTGTTGTGTATTTCTGACAGTTCAGTGAGATGATATGAGGATTTCAATCACTAAATAGTGAGAAGTAATTGAGTGTTGGACTTGTGCTATTTCAGTCAATATATGTTAGGACAGACATGAGGGTGTTACTGCAGCAAATGTGTCAGCTTATCTACTCCAGTATTTCAGCTATGTCCCTATTTTCATGGCCTTCTCCCTCCACTTTGTCAGGTTTGGTCCAAATTAATTGCACTAAGGTTTTCTGGGCCTACCACTTGACTGTCTGGATTGTTTCATTATGTCCAGATTTATTGCTCATATTTCTAGTCTGTTCCACAGATTCATTATTTTTATATCACGGGTAAATCACTGTGATGATCTGAGGATTTCTGATGGTAAATGATGACATGCATTTCAGTTTCCGAACTCATATCCTTCAGAACATGTATGCAGAAACAAAACCTGTCACTCTTGCAACATTCTACATTTATAAGAGCAATATTTAAAATATGTCCCTAGTTTGGGCCCATTGTCCCTCCATTTGGACATCCTTTGGCCAGATTTCTTGCAGTTAGAGGTATGTTTGTGAGGTATGACTCCACTACATGTTATGAGTATATATATATATATATATATATATATATATATATATATATATATATATATATATGTATTTATATATGTGTGCATGTGTGTGTGTGTGTATGTATATATATATATTTTATATGTATATCTCTATTTATATTATGTATATATTTTTCCATATATATGCATCTCCATACATATATACATGTGTATATGTATAAAAACAAAACGTGACTGATTCTACGGAATCTTTTCCCTACTGTTGAATCACTATACTGCATGATATGTTTGAAAAAGCATCATCGATCTTTGCAACTCAAATGGTGTAGTGGTACATTGCTCTGACTAGGGTGTACATGGTCTTGGGTTAGAACCTTGGCGGGGCTAATTACTTTTTTGCTATGCAGAACAATTGTAGATGGAAACAAGGTGATTAAAGGGGATTTAAGCAGTTATAAGCGGATTTGCATGGGTTTATGCAGTGCTAAGCAATGCCAACACACAGTTAAATGTAAAGATGCTTAATCTGTGTTGGCTTCAGTTAGTGACATTTACCAGTGCACAAATCTACTTAGCTGAGCTACCTGCTGCTTAACATTCATGTTTGAGCAATGCTTAAGCCTGCTAAGCATAGCTGAGCATTGCTAACCCTTGCTCACAGTTCATTCTTTTAAAAAATCTTTTTATGTATATTATATTATATTATATTATATTATATTATATTATATTATATTATAATAACATTATATTATATTATTGTATTATATTATATTATCATAATTATGATATTATATCATTATTATTTTATTTAGGTTCATAGGTTCATACTAGGCTATCTGCCCTGGGGCATTTATAAGCCTAGCCTGATTGTGTTTGGCTTACACAACCCCTTGATTTGAGTATACTGTGCCCTTTTTAAAGTTTAGTTTACTGTGCCTCTGTCTAATAGTGACACGGAAGTAATCCCCGGGACAAACCTACGATCCCCCATCCACTCATCAAGATTCTTCTTGAAGAGAGTCAGTGAGGTGCTCTGCCAAACATGAATTGGAATTCTATTCCAGAGCGAAGGGAGCCTCTGGGTTATGAATCTGTCCCTCCAGCATGTTCTATTTATTTCTGTGCTGAGGTTCAAGTCCTCGAGCGTGGCTCTAAGGGATTTAGATTTACTGAGGTGGAGCATGTCCATTAATTCTGGGTTGGACATAGATTTATATGTCAGGCATAGATCGCCTTGAAGTAGACGGTACGCAACTGAGTAGAGCTGGAGTTTTTTAACCGAGCAGCATATGGCATCTGTTTGAGTCCCTTGATCCTCCTGGTGAGATACTTTTGGGGTCTTTCTAATTGCTGCAGGTGTCGGGTAAGGTACATCCCAAAGGGGGCATTGTATTCTATGATGGGCCTGATGAGGGATGAATAAAGGGGCACGATTACCTCTTGATCTAGATGTGAATCTTTCATGATGAGGTGGGCTATGTAGAAGGTCTTTCTAACCACTTTGGCAATGTGGTTGCCAAAGAAGAGATTGCTATCAACTTGGGTCCCCAGATCCCTAATTACTTTCTCTGCACTTAATGGGTTACCACATATGTGGTAATTTGTGGGCATATTGTTTTTGCCAAAGGGTGTGACTATACACTTTTTGGCATTTAGCTTTAGACCATGGCTCTGGCACCAGTTATCCGTCTCTGCGAGACCTTTTTGAAGGATGTTTGTGTCAGCTGGAGAGTCAATTATGGCACCCAGTTTGCAGTCATCTGCCAACTTGGTAAGCCATAGTCCTCCCATGTTGGCCTGTACCTCAGAAAAGTAAATACCGAACAAGAGAGGTCCCAGGACAGAACCTTGTGGGATGCCACTTGTGACCGGTTTCGAGTCTGACATGGATCCAGCAATTCTGACTCTGTGGGTTCTATCTTTGAGCCAGTTTGCGACCAATCTTGTGACATAGGGGTTTATATTTAGGCTGGATAGTTTATCTATGATGCCCGAGTGGGGTATTGTGTCAAATGCCTTTGCGAGGTCCAGATAGGCTGTGTGGACTACCTTCCCTTCATCTAAGGCCTTGGTGACTGTTTCAAAGAAGTTGACCAGGTTCAAAAGGCAGGATCTACCCTTGACTAAGCCAAATTGGGTAGGATCTAGTGTCTGTAGTTCCCCAATGTCTTTGTTTATGAGTTCCATGATGATCCTCTCCATAGCCTTGCAGACTAGGCTAGTCAGGCTTATGGGGTGATAGTTTCCAGGGTCCATAGAGGCGCCACCTTTGTGGAGTGGGACCACTGTTGCTGTACACCATTCTTTGGGCACATATCCTGTAGTGAGGCTGAGATTGTACAGCAGTTTTACTTGAGGGATTAGTTCTTCTTGGAGTTCATGTAGGACGCAACCCGGGACGCCAGCTGGTCCCATGGAAGCAGTGTTTTTTGCTTTGGAGAGGGCGGCCTTCACCTGAGCATCAGAGATGTTTGGGAGGCTGCACTCTGCCAGGATAGATACTTGCTCTTTTGGGGGTGAGGGGGTGGAGAAGTTTGCACTGAACCTGTCTGCCAGGATATCGGTGATGTCTGTGGGTTCAGTGTATTTTTTGTCATTTAGAATCAACTCAGAACAAGTCTGGGAGTTGCATCCCAGGTTCCTAACATAACTGTAAAAAGCCTTATGATTGTCTTTAGTGTCCTGTGCAATTTTTCTCTCAAAGCTGGCCTTGGAGGATTTTATGAGGGATCGTAATTTTTTGCTAGTACTGATCAGAGATGCCTTCCCTTTTAGGGATTTTGCTCTATCATGTAGTAGCTTCCTCCTTCTGTTGTACAGTTTATTTATGGCTGGGGTCCACCAGACTGGATGCCTGCCTTTGGATGATTGGGTCTTGATTTTGTTTGGGATAGCATGATCTATGCATTCCTGGAGATGTCAGTAGAATGCGTTTATATAGGATTCTGCAGTTTGGGCCGTAGTTTCCACTGGCCCTAGGGCCTTGAAGGATTCCACTTCAGTTTTGAGGAGTGTGAAGTTCACTTTTGAGAAGTTTTTCACTGTGGTTTTCTGGGCTGGGCGTGGGGTTGGGATGTGGATATCCAGTGAAATTAATTTATGGTCTGATCTTACCAATGAGGGATATACTTCTGGTATGGAGCTTAGAGTCCCCATGTTGGTAATGATCAGGTCTAGTATATTTTCCCCTCTTGTGGGAGTGGTGACTAGTTGTTCCATAGCATTTGAGTTTATAAATTCCAGGAACCTTTGGGCTAAGGTGCTGGGGCTTGAGTAATGCTCCCAGTCTAGGTTTGGGTAGTTGAAGTCACCCAATATAATGGTGTTCGGAGAGATCTTCATGTTCTCCAATGTTTTCAGGAAAGCTGAGTGGGATTCCTGACTTTGAGAGGGTGGTCTGTAGGATGCTATAAACTGAAAAGCAGTCTTGCCCACTGTCAGTTGCACATGGATGGTCTCCGATACTTCATGCAATGCCACTAACCTGGAGGTGTTGATATCATTGATAAATATGGAAACTCCCCCTCCTTTTGTGGTTCGGTCTGGGTTTTGGGGCCGAAAAGCATGATATGAGGTATAACCTGGTAGTGCTGGGGTGCTCTCTGGAGCCTTGAACCAGGTTTCTGTCACTGCACAGATATCGATGTTCTCCATACTGAGGAGAGCTTTGAGTGTGTGCATCTTGAGGTTAAGACTTCTGGCATTTAGCAGCATTACCCTTAGTTTCTTGTTCTTTGTGCTGTCTATGGAGGTGGGTTTGACTTTTGAGCCTTGCCTAAAAAAGGCACTATGGGAGTGGCAAGAGCCTTTGCCAATATCTGAAAGTCCAGGGATGACAGGTGCAAGCCGTCCCTAGCGAAGCAACGTGGCTTGTCGAGCATGTCATCCCAGGCTGACAGACACTGGATCCCATTTGAATGACACCAAAATTTTAGCCAATTGTTAAAATCGATCATTTTGTCTTTATACTGTGGCATCATTCTAGGTGAGGGTAAGATGCTGCTCAAGGTCAGGGTCATACCGGCCTGGGCTACATGATCAGAGAGCTCCTCTATGTCTCTTTTCATGTAGTCGAGGGAGGTACGTCTCAGGTCATTCACGCCAGCATGTACAATGACTGAGTCATATTTGCATTTGCTTTGGAGTGACCTGAGTGCTTGCGTTATGTGGCGGATCCTAGCGCCCAACAGGCAGCTCACTGTGACCTTCTCTTTATTCAGCCTGGTGAGTGGGACGTCAGTGTATCTGACAATAGAGTCACCTATTACAAGAGTATCTGGTGTGTTATTCAGCCTTAAGGGCTGTGACTGCTTGGCACACTGACTTTGTGTGCTATGTGTTGTACGTGTTTTGTTTTGGGGTAGCATTTGCTTGGATGTCTGCTTTGGAGGTCTCTGTTGCTTAGGTAGATTTTTATTTAGAGCCTCCGAGTATGTTTTTGTGTTTTTATGTGTTTGGTTTGCTGTTGTGGTGGGACTATGTGATACTGGAATTGTGTTGTGTGAGGTTTATTTATTTATTTAAATTTGTTGACCGGGAGTGTCCGACTGGTCATAGGTCCATTTTCAGCGGAGGCCCGGGGAGAAAAGCTCCACAGTTAAAATAAACAGACAGGTTATCTTCTCCTCCTGACTGGTTACACCAGTTTTGAGATGAGAGAGCTCAGCCTCCAGTTTGGCTATATGGTTGCATCTCTCACATATATTTGAACCTGTTTGGAGGAGGAGAGGGTTGTCCGTGTACATGAGACAGTTGTAACATTGCCTCAAAATTCCCAGATTCACCAGCTGGACTGGAGAGAAAACCATTGACTGACCTTTGGACATGCTAGAGTAATATAGGGAACTGAATTAAAATGGACCAATAGGGGACAAGGTAATCGTAGAGAGTATAAGAGTAAGTAGTGCTTATGGTTTATTAGTGCTAACTTGTAAGATTACTTATTTGGACCAGTGAGGGGCCTTAGAATGAGAATATGGTGTTTAATTTGAGAGATAGAGCAGTTCTAAGGGAAAAAGTGAAGAGCAGACTTTGTGGAGCCAGGAATAGTTTAAACCCAATAAGGCGGCGCTGCCCGATGTTGCGCTATGTGCAAAAATGCGCAAAACCGCACAAAAGAGGGTTTTAAGAGAGGGAGATCAAGGAGTTTGGAATTGACCCATTTATATTATATTATATTATATATAATTATATTATATTATATTATATATAATTTTTTACTCATTTCTTATAAAATATAAAATGCGCTTTCATTAAAGTAGCAAGGCGTGTAACTATACTTTATGGGACACGTGTATACATGGGTGGTTTCATATGTTATATGCACTCACACTTCTATTTTGCACTAGCTACACTACCCTGTGTGACAAAAATAACTGGCTACATATTTTAATATGAAAATAGTACTTTTAACACTGCTTTTCCAATGTAAAATTGTATTGCCTGTTGTAATACTGAAACCATGTATGCCCGCATGCAAAGCTGGGACTCTGACCACTGCACTACCTTGGTTTGGGGATTTAAGCTGTATATTTTATTTATCTCCTATTGCATATTAATATTATATTACTATACTAAATGGAGAGTATTGAGGTTTTTGGCCATGTCATTGAGGACTGCTGTCATGACAAAATGGCATACATTTCAGTTTCAGACTTGTATCCTTCAGAACATTCATGCTAATGCTTAACATGTTTTCTATCAACTTTCTGTCCATCCTCTGTGGAGATGGGATAACACCAGTGCTCAGGCTGTGGTTGACTACACTGCAGAATGGGTCTGAGATCCCATGCCTGTGTTCATGTAGGACGCAGCCAGGAATGGTATTAGGCCTATGGAGACCTCTATGTGTTGCCTTTGAGAGGGCATTACAGACCTGCTTCCTGATCATGAGGGGAGGGAGCAGGTGCTGTACATGCACATGTGTACCTATGCGGGGATAGAGGGGTGAGGTTTACACTTAACCTGTCTACAGCCAGTTGCCTATATCTATGGCATATGTGTATGTGGTGTTATTGACCACCACTACAGTGCAGATATGTGCATTGCCTCTGGAATTGCAGACACATGTCTGGAAGGCCTAGTGATTGGCCTTGGTGGATGTATCCAGTTTGCACTCAAAGACAGCCTTAGTGTACATCATCTGTGATCTTATTTGCTTGTGCAGAACAAGATGACATGGCTGCCAATGAGGCACCTGTTCCTTCTTGGCCCATCCTGTGATTATTTCCACCTATCATGGTATTTGTATATTGCTGCTGTCCACCACAGGTGTTCAGCCAACCTTGAGTGGGTTGATGTTGTCCTGTCAGGTATTGCTGAGGCCATACAGCTATGTAGGTGCCCACATAGTATTGTGGTGTGGGCCTGGACATTGCTGCTACTTCCAACATATGGGACATCCTTCACATGGCCCTTGTCCCTTTTCCTTGCCTGTGCAGGGGACATTACGAAGGTGTGGGAGCTACAGCTTCACAAGCAGTAGGTGGGAATGCCTTATAGGACAGGACATTTGGAGACAGTCCAACAACATGGGGGACAAAGTTCCAGAATTGGGTACAGATTTTATGTCATTAGTGCTGTTATACACATGGAGGGTTGCTAGATTGACAGAATTTGTCTGGACAAGCATTTACTGAGTGACTCTGCATCCGACAGTGATATGCCTCTGACATACCTCTCAACTGGCATGTTGCCCACAGAGTGGCCAGAGGTTTGCCTGTTATGTTTGGTCGGTTCCTCAAACAAAGTCTGTTTTTGTGGGGCTGGTAGGATAATGTAAAGATTGTAGTCACTAACTGTTGACATCCATTGGTGTTCAAGACATCAAATCCTTCAGGGATGTTATGTTACAACAACGCATGTAACACCAGCCACTTCAAGACCTCATATCCTTCAGGGATGTTATGTTACATCAACACGTGTAACACCAGCCACTTACAAATAGGACATGGCAAGTATCACACACCAACTGGACAGGTGAAATACTTGATTACAGTCAAGGTGTCCCACAGGGCTCTGTACTAGGCCCTTACTTGTTTAGATTGTATCTTTCAGACCTTACTTTTTCATCTGAGGTGTTCTACAGTCTATATGCTGATGACCTGAAATTGGATAAACTGATTACAAGTGTTACAGATAAGGCATGTCTGCAAAATAATTTGACTAAATTGAGCAATTGGGCACAGGAGAATAATATGCTGATAAATACCTCAAAAACTAAGCATATGAAATTTGGGAGACATAAACTGAAAGGTGAATATTTAATACAGCACACAGTGATTGAAACTGTAGACTCATTTAAGGACCTGGGTATATGGTAGATTCAGCTATGAGTTTTTCTAATCATATCAACCAATTGGCTAATGATAGTTATAGAACTATAGGTTGCATAAAAAGATTTATAAAGTCTAGGAAATCAAACATAATGAAGTCATTGTTTATTAGTTACATTAGACCCAAATTTGAGTATGGAATAACAATATGGAAACCCTATAGGAAAACAAGCATGAATAAACTGGAAAGAGTACAGCAGAAATATACTAAGGGCATCCATGGATGTGAAAATCTAAATTATTATGAAAGACTAAAATATCTGAACTTGTATAGTGTCTCTTACAGATATTTAAGAGGAGATCTTATTCAGGTATAGAGGACATTTAGGGACAACTACTTCTGGTAATGTTTGGGGTTATCAAAAAGTACTAGAGAATCATCAGATAACCTATGTAGAAGACTCTATAGGAATGAGAAGTGTACTAATTGGTTTTCTGACAGAGTAGCTGATGCTTGGAACAGACTACCAAAATAAATTAAAGCAAGTACTAGTTTAGATATTTTTAAGAACAGCCTGGACATTTATTATGGGAACATGTGTTTTGGCAGATTAGCAAGCTAGAAGGTGTTTAATGCCCGTGCTTGAAACATTTGTATGTATGTATGTATGTATGTATGTACTGTTTCAGTTTATAACACCATTATGTGTGATATGTCCCTCTTTCTGACCCCCTGTCCCCCAGGTACATCATGTGTTGTCCAGATGTTCTTCTCTACGAGGTGCAGCGGTATGGTGTATCATTAATTACCAACTGTAGTTATCATCCCGGTGACCTAACAGACTCCTGGCCATGCTATGCAGCAGTGGCCAGGATTATGGTTCCACACCTTAGAAATTCTGTGGAAACCTGTACATATGACAGTTATATATGTATGGCCACTGTGAACAGACTGCCCAGATTGTGTAACATTGATGTGTAGATGTTTGTTGGGCTGGGTAGGGTGAGTAGCAGATGTGAGTGCCATACATCTTTTACTTGTATGACTGTGCATGCTGCTACGGCTGCTGGTGGTCTATCAGGTCTGTATGCTTGCAGGGGCAGACTGTGAAATGTCCTGTAACACCTCAGGATTCCCAGTACACTGTGATTTTGGCCAGTATATATCAATGTAGTGTGTGGCTGGCAATCAGGATATGTTTGTTCAGACAGTCGATCTATTCTGGAGTTCATTTTGGGCATTGGTATGTTGCTGTGACTGTGGTGAAAATGTTTTGGGTGGATATTTTTGCACCACTATCTGCTTTTCACTAAAGTTCCATCCCTGTAGTGCATGCTATATTTGAATATACATGGGTAATTCCCCAGACCTGATGTGGGGGAGTGTCATGTTGATCTTACTGTGCTTCATAAGGTGCTGGGTGACATGTTTGGCGGCTGTCAGGGGATTTCCATTCTATTACATGACTGCAGTCATAGCTCTACACTGTCCAGAGGCCTAGACACTGTCCAGATGCATGGCTCATATGTTTGGTCTGTTCCCCAGACAGTTGCTGTCCTTAGCTAATCAGTAGGATATTCTGGGGAATGCAGACATTAAATGCTAACATCCATTGGTGTTACTGATTTCATATTCCTCAGGAAAGATATGTGATAACAAACCCTCTAACACCAGAAACTGTCTAGATTTATAACAGCAATATGTCCAATAGGGTCTATATTATATCATCGAATGCTTAGAAAAGTGAACAATGAATAATCAACCCCATGTAAGCGAAAGCTTACAATCTCGAAAGCTCAGAACAGCAATTTTTTTTCCAAGGGAAAAAAATCGCTGTTCCAAAAAAAAAAAAAAAAAAATTGAAATAATACACCCCCCTACTTAAAAATACCAACTTCGAGATCACACTACAGTGCCGAAAACAGCAAAGTAATGGAAGTGGCCAAGTGAATTCTTTCCCTGGGAAAGAATTTGCTTAAAAGCCGCTTTGCTATTTTGCCTTTTCATTGTTTTAAGTTCGACCAAGACGCATACGATAGAATGCATCTTCGGTCATCTAATAGGAACCTGTCCAATGTACCCCTGTGTTTGGGCATCTGTCCTCCAATTATGTCAGGCTTTTTCCAGATGTCATGCACTAAGAGGTTCCGAGGTATGTAGTATCATTATTTATTGTCTTCATTCCTGCTACCATCCCAGTGATGTCATAGACCCCCAGACATGTAACAAGGAAGCAACCATAGATATGAGTCCTGTGCCTATATATTCTGTGGGAAACTGTACATTTGAGAAGTCTGTGTATGTCTGGCCATTGTTAACAGACTGTCAGGATTGTGTAGCAGTGTAGTGTGTACAATGTTATTTGGGCTGTGTAGGGATGGGGGTACATGTGAGTGTCATGGGCCCTTTCTATTTGACTGCTCATGCTGCTCTGGTTTCTGGTTCCCTATCTCCTGTATATGCTTGTACGGGCAGACTGTGACATGTCCTGTAACACCTCAAGATTCCCACTACACTGGGACTTGGGGCAGTATATGGAGGGGTAATGTGTGAGAGGCAAACGGGATATTGTTGCTCACACAGTCATTATACTGTAGTGTTCAGTTTGCTTACTGGTATGTCAATGTGACTGTGGTACACCTGGTTGTGGGTATACACTTTCACACCAGTGTCTGTTTTCCAGTAGTGTTACATCCCTGTAGTGCCTGTTATATTTGCAAATGCATGTGCACAGCCCCAGAGCTGGATTTGGGTAGTGTTATGTCAGTCTGATTGTAGTCTGGATGTTGCTTGGTAGCTGAGTGTAGTTTCCCTAATGTTGTATTATGTCCACACATTCGTTGGATGTCCAGTTGTCTGGCCAATATCTTTGGTCTGGTCCCCATGACTGTTGTGTATTCTTGACACATCAGTGGGATGATGTGGGGATTGAGGTCACTAACTAATAAGAAGCAATTGAGTCCCAGACTTGTGATATTTCAGTCATTATATTTTTAGGACATACAGTGTTACTACGTCAACTTTCTCAGCTTATCTACTCACGAAATTTGGATATGTCCCTATTTTCATGTCTTTGTCCCCCCACTTTATCAGGCTTGGTCCAGATTCATTGCACTAAGGGGTTCTAAGCATATCTCTTCACTGCTAGGATTTTCACAGAATATCCAGATGTTTTGCCCATACTTTTGTTCTGTTCCACAATTTATTTGCATTTGTCTGGTAAATCACTATGATGATCCAAGGACTTATGTCAGTAAATAATGAGATAACATTTCAGTTTCCATCCTCATATCCTTCAGTAATTATCAGCTGAAATGCATCCTGTTGCTGTAGCAAATGTCTTCATTTCTAACTGCAATATTTGAAATATGTCCCTATATGCGGCCCAACTCCCCATTTTACAGCTTTTGTACAGTTTTCTTGCACTAAGAGGTTGAGAGGGATGGTTCTGAGGTCTCACTGCACTGCATATTATATACATACATTTATATATATATATATATATATATATATATATATATATATATATATATATAGTATGTTTATAAATATATTTCCCTTCCTTTATATATTTATATATGTATATCTATATTATGTATCTACTATGCTTTCTCCCTATTGTATGCCTCTATTGCATGATATGTTTGAAAAAGCAGCATTTGTTCCTGCAGCTCAGATGGTGTAGTAGTACATTGTTCTGACTATAGTGCACAGAATCATGAGTTTAAGACTTGGGACTGCTGTTTGTTTTTCCTTAATGTTAAATGACCAGAATGCATGATATGTTTGTTAAAGCATTACAGATTCTCACAGCTCAGATGGTGTAGTGGTATGTGGCTGTGATTGTAGAGCACAGTGTCCCAGGTTAAAGACTTGGTAAGTGTGACTATTTTGTTTCTGGGCAGAACAAGGTCTGATGGATACAGAGTGATTAAGGCACTTTTAAGCAGTTGTAAGTGGGTTTGTGTGGGTTTGTGCGATGCTAAGAGATGCCAACACATGGTTAAGCTGTTTTAGCTTCACTTACCGCCGCTTATTCACACTTACTCCTGCACTAATTTCTCTAAATGAAAAGAAAAAGGGGTAATAGGAAAGTGGTCAAAAAAGGGGCATACAGAGGGAAGTACAGTATGAAAGGTAGCTAGGGATGTGCAGGATGGGTGTACGGAAGATTCATAGCTGTCCATTTCTTCTACACCAACAGCTGTGAATTTCTACAGAATTTGGAGGTGAATTTGAACACTCAAACCCCTGAGAGAGGGGTGAGGGCAACAGCAATGTGTTGTCAAGCCAATTGGAGCAGATTACATGTATCCGGTGGACACATGTGAAATGGACAGCTATTAATAGGGCATAATTTTTTTTTGTGACAGATGCCCTTTTTAAGGTGAGAGTGGGATGTTGGGGAAGGATAGTAGGTATATTTGGGAAGGTAAGCTGGGTAGGAAGACAGACAAGACAGACAAGACAGCAGACAGGGGCGGTATATGACACATGTGGAGGATAAACACCTTGGATGGGGAGGGTGGTTGAGAATCAGATGCCCATGAGCCCCCAAATGGATACAGAGGGACTGAGGTCTCCACCCATGGGCAGTCAGCATTGCACCTTCATGGCCCTAAAGGTGGCTGTGCTGGGGGCCGGACAGGAGGGGCAGTCTGACCCTCAAGATGCACCATGTGGCCCTCAATCTGGTGCAGCTGTCCACCAAACTCCTTTTGGATGGCGCTACTCACCAAACTCAGGACCTGGGTATGGCAATGGTTTCCTGTCCGCACCTGCTCCCAGGGGAGGGACAGGCCCTGTCCCTTGAGGTGGTTCCACCCAAAGATGGTGAAGGACCGGCAGATGAGGATGTCCTGGGTTGGGTCCCAGATGTGCTGGGGCCCGGTGTCATGGGCAGATGAGGCGGGACAGGTGGATCCACCAGGATCTCCCTTCCCAGACATGCTATGGTGTTGAGGTTTTACAAAATATGTTGGTTAGTCATGAACAAAACATTTCAAAATTAGTTTTAACAGCATGCATGGGTGTTCCAATTAACACAAAACAACAGATTTGAAACAGTTGCATAGCAAACAGAACACATGCATAAATGGAACAACAGTAGGCATCATAATGTCATGCAGGTTACATTGATACCAACAGACCACCAATGATAGTATTTGAATGGAGAACATTAATAATCAAATGATTCAATATTTGTAGAGCAATAGGACACATGTCCCAACAGTAGTTTTGGAGAAAAACATACCCATTGATTATGTGTATGAATTATTGGTACAGATAGGGTGGGGGAGAGAGAGATGTCAATTAACAACTGGATAGGCTTCAATTGTTCATAACTGTACTGATCATTACTCTACTCATTAGTCTCCAGGTATGACCTCACTTTATATCTACCTATGGCCTGGGGTTGGGCAGTGGAATGTTTGCACACAGTGTATTACTAAAGCCTTCTTAAAGCTAATACATACATTTCCTTACTTTACAGACCCGTGGAGGGAATATCTGTTAACACTACCTGACTGTTTCTACACATATTCACATATTCAAGATTACATATGTGACACTGACAGGGGTGCCCTGTACTCATGTTGTGTGTGTGTGCTACTGCCATACTCCACCTGAATTTCTGTCACCCTGGGCATTGGCAGCGGTGACCACTAGCCGTGACAGCGTGACACTTGAAGGGCATTTATCAGAAGAAACCGCTTGGTGTATGCACTTATCTTGCTGTGATTTGCAGCCTTGGGGCTGGACAGCGAAAGTGTTGCACACTGTGTATTAGTACAGCCTTCTTACAGCTAATAGAAACATTTCCTTACCTGGCAGACCTGTGGAGGAAATTTCTCTTAACACTACCTGACTGCTTCTACACATATTCACATATTCTTGGGTGAAATTATGCATACAGCTTACTACCACTCCTGGGATTTGAACCATGCCTGTTTGTACAAAAAGGTTGTGTTTCAACACAGTGAGCTATTAAGGATCTGCTGTTTTGCTTGACTGTTTTCTGCCCAATACTCACTTGGTTGTAGAATCTGACCTTGTAATGCTGACATTCATGCATGGCAGATAGTTCTTCTACTATGTATTAATACTTTGACATATTACAATCTGGAAAGCAATGGTTAACACAAAGCACTGCTGTAGGCGATACAGTATAATAGTTTACACATTACTATTCAGGGATCAGATCTTGGTGCATAGAACATTTCATATAGTTGATCTCATGTTTTACAGCTCCACATTCTTTGTCAGATGAGCCTCAATTAATTCATGCTGTCAGAGCCATAGTTGCTGTGCAGAGCCTGCACACATTTAGATTCATACCACCACATACCAAAGTAAACACAACAGTCTGGGGTATTTAGTTTTATTGAATGGCACTGACACTTTTATTGATAAATGTCCTATACATCAGTATTACTCTGCTAATTTCTCATTTATTCATTACACACAGTACACATTTTAACCTACTGGCAGTTGACATTCTACTCCTTTCTATTTATTTGCCCTGAATACTCCAAGCTAGATTTGTACTCACCAGCCTCCTGGTGCAGCCTTAGCAACCTGCTGGCATGGGCATCTATGTTAACAGCCCTCTCATCTGCAGCTGTACAGGAGATAAAGAAACATTTATGCATACCTATCAATCACATACAAAGGCTGGACTTTGGTAAACACTAATTGATACTGATACTTATGACTTATATACTTCTGGGACATTCTGTGCCCTTGCATCTTGGGTCCACTGGTCCAAGAGCTCCCTCTTCCTATGGTTGAGGTCAGCAAAATGTTGCCGGACATGCTCACCAGTTAGAGGGATGCCAGTAGCACTGGTGAGATCATGTGTGAGATGGTCCCAGGCCTCCACTTTGTATTGGGAGCCCTGGTACTGGCCCTGCAGCAGTCTTTCCTCATGGTCTTTCACTAGGAGTCCAACCATGACCCTGGACTCCTGAATGCCCCAGTGTTGTGCCCGAAAGAGCGAACCCTCTCCTACACCAGCCATAGTGCTTGCAAGGATAAGCTACAACTGGTTATGGTTGTATTCCCACCTGCAAGGTTTAAATAGAGCCAAATGCCCACCCTTTGCTGTTATTGAACCAATCTGAATATGCTGAGCTAAGCTAAGCAACATGCAAACCTGTGTAGCTAAGATTGGCAGTGCTTAAAGGGATAGATGTTGAGCACTGCTTACCAATGCACAAATCCGCTCAGCTGGGCTACTTATTGCTTAGCATTCACATTTAAGCAATGCTTATACCAGCTTAGCATAGCTGAGCACTACGTAGAATTTTTCACATTTCATTTTACAAAGTATCAAGATTGTGGGATTGATTCATCATTACTGACATATTATAATTGTATGTTTACCTTCCATGACATCCTCCTATGTGCTTTCATTAAATTATATTCTTGTGTGACTATACTGTATGGGACACTTGTGTTTACATGGGGTTTCACATCTTTTCTAGACTGACATTTCACTTTTGGTCCTGATACACTACCCTGGTTGACAAAAAACAGTTGCTGCATAATTTAAGTTTACAAAAATAATTTTAACACTACTTTCCTATAGAAAAATAAGTTGCCTGTCTTGGCACTTGAACAATGAATGCTTGCATGTAAAGCCAGGACTCTAACCACTACACTACCTCAGGTTGAATGTTTCTCCTGTATATTTGCATTTATCTCCTATGGGATGTTTAAGCTATGCTAAGTGGGGGGCCATAATGTGCAGACCAGCTTAGCTATGCTTAAACATTCCTTAGGCTAGAAAAAATTATATATTATTATTATATTATTATGTTATATAAGAAAGTCTTGTGATGTTTTGTCAACTCATTGAGGACTGCAATTGTGAAATAATGCATTCATTTGGCTTTCAGGCTTCTATCCTTAAGGGACTCTTGCTAATACATATCCTGTTTTCTATCAACTTTCTAAGTGTGTGAGGGCAATTTTTCAGATGTGTCCCTAATTTATTATTTATTCACCCCATTATGTGTGCCTTTGTCAACATGCACTGCCGTAAGTGAATATTGGCATACATTTGCTTTCAGATTTCTACCCTTCAGTAATTCATGCTAATACATGACCTGTTTTCTATCAACTTTCTATGTTTAGTGGGCAATATGTGTGTTTTGTTCCTTTTGAGGGATTCATTGCCAATTATTTGTGCATTTGCACACATTTCCTGTTTAAGCAGGTTGTGGAGGTGTCGTACGGCACTTTGGCAATGCAGGTCACAGAACCTGTCACAAACCCCCTGCATTGCTTTCTTCCTTCCAATGTTTATTTCAGTGTCCGCGGACATTGAAATGATAATTATTTCATTTCAGTGTCCGCAGACACTGAAATACTGCCATAATATTAGAGTAAATCTCTAATAGTATGCCAGTTTGATTTAGAAAGTGCCGTACAGCACTTTCTGAGTGCAGGGGGTGTGCTCAGTGTCTGTGCACTACTTGGACATGTCCCCTGCACTCATTCATGGTTCATGTCCATATAGGGAGTACAGCAGTGTGCCTTCATGAATATGCAAGGCACGCTGCTGTGCTGAACAGACACGAACCATTCCGGCAAGAATAGTTTTATTCTTGCATGGAATTTATTGAATCAGGGGGTAGATTTTGTCCATGGTTAATACAGTCAGACTTTGTTCTATGCAACTTAATTAAGATGGCTGGCATAAATTTTAGATTTAGCTCTCAGTTCCATTTTGAGGTGAGAGTGTACTATTTTGGATTCTCAAACACTCCTATACTTTTTTTCTATTTTAACATTGAGTAGGTCAATTGAAAACTGAGTCTTTTCCAAATTGCACTGATGTAACCAGCCTCATTGAAATTTATCTATGACATCATTTCGATCAAATGGAATGGAAGCTGTCTTAAATGAATATAGTCATCTAGAATGAATGCCTAATCGGTTATACGTCTTCAGTACTAGAATATTAAAATGCACCTTTGCCTTCTTTATCATTTTTTGAGTTCCATAAGTGTCTCTTTCTGTTAAAATGGGGTTCGGTCCAATAGGAGCCAAATAATTTTTTATGTAACTATTATTACGCCATCAACAGGTTTGCAAGAGGTTATCTCAATCTCTGTGTACTTGCTGTTTACCAGTGTTCAAAACATGGTCAACTATGCTTCTGTAAAATCCATCAAATGATTCATTATGTAGGGCTGTAGGAATATAATCACTGTAAAAACTATTGGAATTCATGATGAAACATTTACCTACCTAGAATGAAAGTTTATTTATTTTGAAATATAATGCAGTAGCATAATTTGTTCTGAATCTTCATTGTGACTAAAAATGACCTATTACATAATTATCTTCCATTTTCTTCATTGTTCAATTTTACTTGTTCATGTTTCATTATTTTATTTCATATTTTGACTTTTTACTAGATTTCTTAATTTTTGCTTATATCAAAATTGGTTTTATTTCTCTATTTATATTTAATGTAGTTCTTTTCTTTTATCTGCCCTAAAAGGTTTGCTGCTAAAGCACCAGGGGAAATAAAAAGGTTTTAATGTTTGCATATCTTGGGTTATTTTATTATTTCAGACAGTGAATACCTTGCCATGTGAAACTGGTATAACCCTCTGTGACCACTTTGTGGATATAATACACTTGGGAATTGGTACAGCTGTTGATACAGTGATACTCTTAGCGGAATGATGTGCTGACAATAGCTCATAGAAAGGAAGGAAACAATGTGTAGTGTCAGGGTCAATAAACAGTGACAACTCTCTTTTTGTCACACACACACACACACACACACACACACACACACACACACACACACACACACACACACACACACAAACACACACTGGAAATAGAATAGTTCTGTTTATCACACTTGCATATGCTTTAATTCTGAAATTGAAGAACTATATTGACAGCAGCAAAACTAATAGGATGAGGTGCTGAGGTAAGCCTTCAGCACACACCAGCAAACCTTAGAGCTTAGAAAGTAATAATTTAAGAAGTTAAAACTTCTGCATTTTTGCTGCCATGGCAAGGATGGATTTAGGGGTATGGAAAAAATCAAGTTATTTGTGTGGCAGTAGCTAGAGGCTAACTGGTTGATCACTGAGGAGAGAAAGATTGACATACTGAGCATGTTCATTTTGGAGGTACATTGAAGGAAAGTAGGGAGTAGATGGACTCACTATAGCATGACAAGAGTGCAGCAGTAAACAAGGGGGAATACATTTTAAAAAGTAGTATATGTGCCCACTAAAATGTTTAATATATGGTTTGAACATGGAACTCCCTGCCAGTCAAAATAATTACATGAATTCAGCAGTGAAATTTAAAGGAACTTGAGATGGGTGGAAATGGAGAGTGGAGAAGTTATTGGCGAAAGGTGAAATTGGGAGATAATTACAACAATTGGGTGACTTTGATGATCCATGGTCTTCTTTTGTCAGCTTTGTTTGAATGAGTATATGATTAGACTACAAGATACTTTTGGCGACATTATGACAGGAAAACATCACACATGCAGGATCACATGATGGAATGAGGCTAGATAGGGTGTTCATTTAGAATGGTTATAAGAATTAGTAAATTTTCAGGATTAGAAGATCAATGTTAAAAGGTGAGTTGGGCTAGTGCAATAAAATCACTGCACCTTCAAGCTGCTATGGAAGGTGAAGAGGCACAACAGCAAAGAAGAAAGGATTGAAAGTTCGAGGCAGACTAGAAAAAGGTTATACAAAGTATAGCAGATAAAATAAAGTACAAATCAGTGCAGAAATCTTAAGACTGGTGTGTACTGAGGACTTTTTAGCTGTTTAATGAGCTGAGGAAGCCAAAGGAGAAAACAGCACACAATAGTAGCAGCAGAAACAGCAAACATAACACACATAACCAAAGCCTATCCTGTGAGAAGATGGACTATGGCATAGCTATCAGCTTCATGGGGAAGTGAGCAGAGAATGAGTCCATTCTAATATGGAAAGATGCAGCCTGACTAGTTAGAAGTGCTAAGGGGAAGAAAAGAAAGGAATATGGAAAATGAGTAAAAGGAGGCAAAAATTATGTCTTTAGGTACACATAGGAAGTAATAAGAACTAAGTTAAACAAACTAGCAAAGGGAGGTGAAAATGTTAAGGTGGAATGGGCAGATATTCTGAATTATTTTTTGCTCTGCTTTCACAAAAGAGAAAGGATATGTCTCTTGTGCATACTTCTCAACTTGCTGACATTAAAATTAGGAGCAAATGCCCTTGTAAAGTTGGTACATCCAGAAAAAAAATCTAGACATCTAATAAGTATAACATTTGAATACTAAATAGCACATAACTCTTCCTGCTTCTAGCAAGAAGGTGGGATGCTACAAACAAACATGTTTAAAAAACAAAAGTGACAAAATGATGGAAAATATAAGCACATATCCGAGATGTTGTAAAATGTGTAGACTTTAATGAACTGTATTGAAAAAGTTTACCATACAAAGTAATTTATTTTTGCTTCTGAAAAAGGGAGATAAAAAATGAGTGTCCTCTTTCTTTAATTTATTAGTGTCACTAGTATGTTGATCATATAGTCCCTGGGATTCACGAAGGCCATTTTTCCATGCAGGAACAGTGTAGGAACTCCTGCATGGAAAATGGCCGCCGAGCGATCCAGGAAATTGCTCTTTTCACATGCACGAGAGGCCCTAAACTGTTCTAGCACGGAAAACCGGCAAATATGCAGATCACCTTATTTCCTGGTGAAAACCATGCAAATGAAGTGATTTTGTGATCCACCAAGTTGCCAGGTCTCCATGCTAGAACAATGTCAGTGCAGAAATATATTCAGAAAATAATTGAGTACATTTCTGCATCTGACAAAACGGAGGCATGACAGCTCATGTAAAATCATATATTATGTTTAATACACATGCCAATGGCCAAATATAAGGCCATTGACATTAAAAATTAACCTTTTTTTTTTTTTTGCCGATCTCGGGTGTTTAAGCTTAAGGCAGCGGCGTGCAAATGGGATTGTGCCGAAAATAAAAAAAAATGAGAAAAGTCAATTTTAAGTTAAATCTCCATTTTGCCATTATAGTCAATGGCATGCAGAATGTAAACAATACCAGGGAGCACTGGTTGCCAAGGGGAAAGGGTCCATTTAAGTGCAGTAACTAATGGCCCTCACACTGAGGTATGCAAATGAGGGGAGTTATACTGAATCACAGATTTCTTCAAAGTGTCAGCTTGTACCTAACAGTGTAGGTGCAGCAATACAACAGTGCAAGTCTAAGAGTGGGATAACTTCATAAGGGGGTGTTTCATGCTTGCTGTAAGCTCATTGGAGCTCTGTGGCCCATGTCTGCCCTTAGCTAAGCACAGCTATGGAAGGGGGTGTGTCAGATGTGCCTGAGCACTGTCTATATAGCCTAAACAGGGTGTGTGCACCACGCACCGGGATATAAATAGGAAGGCAATCAACGAGAACTAGCATAGCTGGCAGGTGGAATGTATCAGAATCAGCCAATTACACATGCAGCAGCCCAGCACACTAATATAAATTATGCAAACACCCTGCAGACTGTTTTTTCCTACAAACTCTACACCACACCAGTGTACACAGATGGTGGATTTTTAACTGGTAAAGCTAACTAAAAATGTTAGAAGCTGCTGCTGCTTTACTCCATCAATATGTGCTAGAGACTGAGGGTGGAGAGGAAGAGAATGCTGACAACCAACCAACATTGAGGAAAAGGAGAAGAGTGTACAGACCCATGGTAACCTACCAGGGCCTACATGAGCTGGAGATAGTAGAGCACTATAGGGAGGACAGGGACATTCTACAGCAAACCGTTGAGCTGTGCCGGCCACACCTTACCCACAGAACTAATAGAGTGGAACCCATCCCAGTGAATACCAAGGTATGTCTAGGCTTAAGAATAATAGCCACAGGTACCTTCCAAAGACCAACTGGGGATATCATGGGAGTCTCACAGACATCAGCATCCAGGGTACTCCACCAGTTCCTGGATTCTATGCACAACATGCTAATGAGCACATATATTTCCCCAACACCCGTGAGGCGCTGACCACACATATGCATCTCTTCCACCGTATAGCAGAATAATACCTTGAGGTAGTTGGTGCTATAGACTGCACACACATCCACATCAAAGCACCACCCAGTGAGCGGGGCAGGGTCTACATAAACCGCAAGTACTTCTGCTCCATCAACTGCCAGATCATGTGCGATGCCCAGGGCATTATCATGAATGTGTGTGCTGGCAGCCCTGGTAGCTATCATGACTCCCACATCTGGCATTGTTCACAGCTGTATCAGGCGTTTGCCAGGGAGGACATCTCATATGGCCATCTAGTGGGGGATGCTGGCTATGCACTGGAGCCGTGGCTGCTGACACCCATCAGGAATGCACACACACACCTGAACAAGAACACCATAATGAGGCACACGCACAAACCAGTATCATTGTAGGGCATGTGTTTGGGATGCTCAAGTCATGGTTCCGCTGCCTTGACATATCTGGTGTTGCCTTGCAGTACTCTCCAGCTACATGTACACAAATGTTCATAGTATGTGCCATGCTACATAATATGATCCTGCGGAAACAGCTGCAGCAGGAACAGCATGGGGTAGGGCCACACAGCCCCCCACCATTGCCAAGGCCAGTACAGGCACAGAGGGACTCAGAGGAGGGACATCATGAGCTTGCCCCTGTAGGCAGAAGGAGGAGTGCACAGTATGCCCATACCTTAGCAAAGAGGCAATGCATAGCTCACACACTGACATTGTAGGGACCCAGGGACTGATGCCTCTTTCTGACTCCCACATACAATAAAAAGAATGACAAACATGACACTACCTGAGCTTTACCATGTACATACAGGGAGTATACTATGTGCATCCAACATAGTCAGCCCTCCAGCACTGTCCTCAATACTGGCCCAGCAACAAGGTAAGTCACTCTTCCTACCAATTACTGAATGGAGTAGTATGTTCTCATACTTGTATGTATGATATGGATGCACGCATGCAAGAGAATTAGGTGGCTAAATGTGATAGCAGCAGACAGCTATATGGGACAGCAGGAAATTCATAACGAATACTGGCGTCAACATACTAGGCAGCACTACACAAGGTGATAACCCCCACTGCAGTACATGCGATGGCCCAAAGAACTGTGGGTGTCAATAGGTCACACACATGGATGTCAGTGAGGGTCACATATCCACCACCAGCCTCACACAACAGAACAGGTGTAGATGACCATGAAGAAATGCTGGGCTAAGGCCCCCAAATGATGACAATGGTGAACAGCCCCTCCACCAGACCTACACAGACATACTGCAACAGGTTTGGCAGTTGCATTCTAGTTCTAAAGGGGAAGAAGTCTGAAACTGAAATATATGCCATTAAGATCTAACATGTGTACTCTACTGATATGCCTTCTGTCTGCATGATAGGTCACAATACAATATGAAATGGAAGCCAACAGAGTAACCGAACTACCAGTACAGTCATTTCAAATGTTAAAATCTGCAGGTGTGCACCCCCCCCCACAATCCCATGTAGAAATGCAGTAACAGATGTCCCGCAGCACTCTCAAATGGCATACAGTCCTCTGGCAAAGGCCCATGCCTCACCCATAGTGCCAATGTACGGAATGTCAGGGAGTCCCAACTAACAACATAACACAGTAAACAGAAAACAAATGCAAGGCCATGTTAAGAAATGCCAGTAGCATGCCGCGCCATGTCCTACTGCAAGGACTGTGGATCAGGCCATAAATACTACTGGGATAAAGGCTCAACTATAGGGATACCTCTGAGATATTGCTTACATAATGTTGGTGGAGGAGAGAATAACAGAGCGGGGTGTAGAAGCATAGATGTCATGGAGTGTGTGAAGTCTGAAACTCTAATGTCCGCCTATAAATGAATAGCCACAAAACCACTTGTAAACCACAACGTGAAGGTAAACTAACCAGATATATGAGTCCTGCCTCTGGATAACCTGGGTGTATCTGCACAGCTGAGAGGTATGGCCCCAGCAGGATATGGCCATTCCGTGAAGTTGAGAAAAGCACAAGGAGTGGAACAGCAGCCAGCATACTAACAAGGTGCTGCACCATTTACACAGAACAAGCAGTCTATTGTCTGTAGCGACCACTCCTCATTGGCAGGTGTGTGCCAGAATGTGTAGTCTGTATACCTCAGTATATTGGTCTCAGCTTCATTCATCTTGTATTTCCCGGTAAATAACTGTGAGCAAAACATGATAACTGTCAGTAGTTGATGACATGACACATCACAGTGTAAAACAGTACACATGTCAGAATATCTATGCTACAACCAAACATGTCACACAAGCAGTACAGACATCAATAGTTACAGTACCCCTCATATGTTAAGCCTATTGTGTCTCCATATTGGCAATCTATCTACAGATATCTTGCAGAAGCAGTTTGCTAGGTGTAGCTGTAGCACACAAAACCATGAACTGGAGTCCAACTCTCCCTGGAATGGATGCACACACTCAATATAGAAGGTCATACTGGGCATGCTCCTACACTTAGAGAAATGAAGCCCATGTCTCACAACAGTGGACTACAGATAAAGGGTTATTCGCAGCTGTCTGTGCACACACATCAAAATGTACACCATTGATACTTCACACGCACACACACACACACACACACACACACACACACACACACACACACACACACACAAACGCTGGATAGGAATACATACACATACCCTATCTGGTATATATCACATGATGTACTGATGTCATTCACTGTACAAATACCTTTGCTTAGCCCTCAGCCCTATAGTGTCAGTGGTGCTTGTGATAACTGTGTAACACTACAGTACAAATAGGTATCCATGTAGCAGTTGTAATCTCAGTCCTGTCAAATGTAAAGTTATGTGTGAGTTTGTGTGTGCGTGTTTCTAGATAAATTTGGTTGAGGCCATTCACACTCACTAAACCTCACATACCCCTCCTTCAGCACTGCTGCTGATTTCACTCACCTTCAAAGATACCTTTGGGCAGCTCTCCAACATATAAGCTCCATGGTGCTTGCCATAACTGCGTAATACTATTGTGTAGCAAACTAGTTAGGTAGGAGTTTAATTCTGATCCTGGCAACTGTGTAAATGTGAGTATTTGTGTGAAAGAGTGTGTGTATCCTTGCAGAGACCTGATTTTGTGGTCTTTCACACTTACAACACTTCCCTTACCCCTCCTTTAGCACTGCTGCTGATATCACTCACCTTCAAAGATACCTTTGCACAGCTTTCCATCATGTAAGCTCAATGGTGCATGTGATAAATGCAGAACAATGTAGTAGCAACAACTACATAGGGAGGGGTTTGAATCTCATTCCTGGCAAGTGTGTGTGTATGCACATATGTATGTCTGTGCCTCAAAGCTTTTGGCCCCATTTACACCCAGTACACATCTCAGTGCCTGACGTTAGCAGTCTTTCAGATATCATCCACCTTAGAAATACCTGTTGACAACCCTAAACCATGTAAGGTCAGTAGTGCATGTGGTAAATGTGTAACATAATTGTCTGAAAATATAGTTAGATAGAGGTTTTAACTTCATCCTTGGCAAATATAAATATGTGCATAGGGTAAAATATTTTGTGGAATCTCTCACCCACTACATCACCCAATGCCAGTATTTACAAGGGCTGGTGATGTTCTTCATCTAGGAAATACCTTGGGACAGCATCTGTCCTATAAGCTCTGTGGTGCATGTGATAAATGCAGTACACTGTAGTAACAATACATAGTGAGGTAGGGGTTTGAAACTCAGTACTGCTGTGTGTTAACAGGATCTATTGGGAGGGTGGGTTTTGCTAAATTATTATGGTGAGGACCTAGTATATGTTACAATGTCCACATTACAAGGCCAACATTTGTCAAACACCATAGAGGTTGGTGTAGACAATCCACAGCCCTAAATGGCTAGTGCCATGTGCAATGACTATGTTAAAGTATGGATTAGTGAATAATATAGGCAACCCTTCTAATACTCAGAGACCACTCTCTACCCATGAATCATACACAAACACACTTGGCTAGGCAATAACCACCATATCGGTAGTTCCCCTGCATATTGCCTCACAGATAGTACCCACGGTGTGATTGCAGTGGACTACATGCCTGTTGACCACAACAGTGCCACTAACATCAGAAAGTACTTTGATGTGTTACATCTCCTGACTGAATGTGTGTTATCCAGAAAGTAAAAGGACATGGCACCCTGTTCCATCCCCTCAGTAGCCAATCAATGAGTACAGTGGCCCTTTTACCATGTTCCCCACTGGATGCCTGCAACAACAGTAGAGTCAGCAAACATACCCCACAAAGGGAATACCATGCCTTATACATATGCCCTCTATGGACAGACGCCACTAACTCCACTGAATACCCTTATCATAATGTCAAGTAGGTGCAATCACTACCTCATTTACATAGCCAGGTCTCACCAAATGAGGTCAGGAATGCTACATCAGGAGATACCAATCTGTCCACACATCATGCGCCAGAGACCTCAAGCACATTTCCACATGTCAAAGAACATGCATGTGGGACATGTGCACAACCCAGACACTGTCCACGTTATGGAATATAGATCACATACATGGGAAGCAGTGCACATCACTGGCCACCCAGAATAGAAATTCGGATGAGTGGATGGGGAATACAATACCCATCCCTGGGGACCACTCCAGTGACTATTCTCCTGAGCCACACTGGGGACTATTGTCATGTGGCCTGATTCCAGAGTATTCCTTTGGGCTAGCCTTTTAGAGCCTTCAGGCCCATTCACCTACTACACACCTATGAAGCAATGAACCTATGGATCTCAGTACTGGCAAATGTGTGTGTGTGTGTGTGTGTGTGTGTGTGTGTGTGTGTGTGTGTGTGTGTGTGTGTGTGTGTGCATGTGTATGCGTGTGTGTGTGCGTGTGTGTGTGTGTGTGTGTGTGTGTGTGTGTGTGAATAGTAATCCCAGTGTGTTTGGTTGATGACTATACCCTGTGGTTGTGAGATGTGTCCAAACCAGAATATGTACCATTCTGCATTCTACAACAGATGTTGTTCATCAGCTGAGACATATGCAATCATTGTGTTACAGACCGGGGATTATCGTGCACATACTGAACCCTGCCTATGACATGGTGGATGTGTCACCACACTGCCATATGCTGTGGCCTTGATGCAGGGCCACATCTTGGTGACACACAGAAGCCTAGAACGGAAATGGGATACAGCATGTGAGAACACATTTACTCAGCACTTCACTTGTGGGGGGAGAGAGGGGTAAAGCTGACAATGAATGTGTTGCCAAGACTGTGGCCAATATCTGTTGTCTCAGGATAGGTATTAGCTTTGTGCAGTAACTCGCAGCACTTGTGTTTAATGATGTGGAGGTTGTTGATGTAACTATCAAAGGCTGTTGTGACTGTTGTCAGTGTCTGCTGCATCTCTGCTGCCATAGATGACTGTTGGGGATTCCATGAGGGATCCAAAGTTGTGTTTGAGGCTAATAAGGGAGTTCAATAGTCATGGGACACCACCTTTCCCTGCTACTGTGTTCTCCTTCTGATGTACACTTTAGTAATGGCAGGGGGCCATCACATTATCTCCCAGTGTTTGGAGGACCGTGTCTGGGTTCTGTTGGCTCTGGCTAGTACCATGCATTCATGTACCTGTTAATACAGTGCCGGGTGTGTATGATTCCACAGTCATGGAGCTACTTCCCATTGCCATGGGTGCAGTGAAGACATCCACCCCTGTTTTCATGGCTGCAAAGTCAGCTTTGGAGAGGTTTTGCCAGGTGGTTATCTTTGTGGTGGGGGGGGGAGGTGTGGCTGACATGTTGAGTTCCATGTTGATTACAGCCTGTGTGAATCTCACCATGCAGGGATTGACATCTGTGGATGAGCATCAGTCCCATATTTAAGTGGTCAACACAGGTCAAGGTTGTTTCATCCTCTAGCAGGGGTAAGTGTGAGCTGGTCTATGGAAATGGAAATAATGAATCCCAAAAGTGTTGGGCCACTGTACTGGTGCTTGGCTACATTCCAGAGGTGATGGAGGGGTAGTTGAAGACTCGCACTATGTCAGTGTTGTGTTGGACCATCATAGATGGCAGGGTATTGAGGAATGTACATTGACAGTCTAGGGACATAGATGTGGACCCATAGCAGGCTATGGTCTGGATTGCATTATTACCCCAAGGTGGTTATGCCGGAAGTATCTCCAATACATTATGATGGGATACTAGTCTGGACGTGTTCCTATCCCTAATAAATATGGAGACAACACCACCTGTGGAGGTGTGGTGTGGTCCATGTTTGGGGGCTGACAGTGGAATGCATCTTAGCCTGATACTGCAGGTCTGCTGTCTGCTGCTGTTAACCACCTCTCCATTACAGCAGACATGTGTCCTCCACTCCGACTGCTATGAGTGACTGCATCCTGACAGTTAGTTTCCACTGTTGAGCAGAATGACCCTCAGACTGCATACATGTTAAAGCTGTTATGGTGGTAATAACATTAGGGACACTGTCTAATAAGGCACCATAGGGGTGGCAAGCCACTTAGCCAGGACTTGGCAACCCAACGTTGACAGATGTAGGAGATCCATGGCAAGTCATTGGGTTCTGTCAATCATGCCATCCCAAGCAGAGAGGTTCTGGATCCCCTGAGAATGACAAATAACATGTAAGCAAATGTTGCAGTTAAACATCTGTTGATAGTACTGCAGCATCATTCTGGGTGACAGCAGTACACTGCCCAGGGCTAATGTCACACCTGCCTGGAAAGCATAATCAGAGAGTTCAACAATGTCTCCTGTCATGTAGTCCAGACAGGTGTGTCCCAAGTCATTCACACCCACATGGATACGGAGTGATACTCGTAGTTGTGGAGTGACATGACTGGCTGTGTCATGTGTTAGATGCTGGCATGTGATTGATATTTGGGTGTTACCTGCTCCATATTCAACTTAGTGAGTGGGATGTGTGTGCTTCAGTATTGAGTTACCCATGATCACTGTATTGTGCAAGGTGGTTAGCCTTAGGGGCTTAGGTTGGGGGCACACTGTGAAGGTTAAATATGTGTCCCTTGGCATGTGCCATGTCACGATGTCTGAGTGGGTGTCTGCCTTTCTGGTCTGTACTGTTTGGGTAGATGTCCACTGAGTGCCTCTGGGAAGGTGTGTGTGTGGCTTTTCATTGTATGTCATGTTTGTCAAAGTGGGTGACATGGTGAACTAAGTGTTCCACATGGTGTGGTGCAGGTGTTGATCTTATCCTCTTGACATGCTAGTCCAGTCTTTTCTGGAGAGTGCATATGTCCACATCGAGTGATATATGGGTAACCATCACAGGTTTGCATATTTGGAGCTTAGAGGAGAGGGTTGTCTGTGTACATGAGGTAGTTACAACAATGCCCCAGAATGGACAAGTGCACCAGGTTAATGGGTGAAAGCACAGATAACCACCCTTCAAACATGCCAGGAGGGGTGGACATAACTAGTAAGTACTGGGGCGATATCTCTGATGAACGAGTACTGCTGACGGCTCACAGGTGTGGCACACTTCTTGATACAATAACCTGGTGAAGTGCCAAGCCATAATGCTAGTTGAAGTGCAAGACAGAAATAACTAGCATGATGTATGGGTAGAACAGAAGACAGACTGTCTGCCACCTGTAATTCTTTACCACAGCTGTGCAGTTATCAGCAGCTTTTCCCATGTGAAAGCTCAGTAAGCTCTGTAGCTCATGCATAACACTATAGTAGACATACCTAGATAGGCAGGAGTTCTAATCCAAATACTGGCAAGTGTGTGTGTGTGTGTGTGTGTGTGTGTGTGTGTGTGTGTGTGTGTGTGTGTGTGTGTGTGTGTGTGTGTGTGTGTGTGTGTGTGTGTGTGTATGTATGTGTGTGTGAATCATGTACTGTCTGCCTCATCCCATTTTTTACCTGTATGCTACCCATTACTCCAATATTTTTGACCTGTTGATGTCATCCACCTTAGAGGTACCTTTGGAAGAATTGGAAATGTGTAAGCTCTATGGCATATCGCATAACTGTGTAGTACTATAGTAGGAATACCTAAATAGGCAGGAGTTCTATTCCTAGTACTAGCAGGTGTGTGCGTATGGATCATGTACTGTCTGTCTCATGCCATTTTTGACCAGTGTACTACCCTTTACACTTCCCTTCACTCCAATTTAGTAGACCTGTTGATGTCATCCACCTTAGAAGTACCTTTGGAAGAGTTGAAATGTATAAGCTCTGTGGCGTGTCTCATAACTGTATAGCACTATAGTAGGAATGCCTAGATAGACAGGAGTTCTAATTCCAATACTGGCAAGTGTGTGTGTGTGTGTGTGTGTGTGTGTGTGTGTGTGTGTGTGTGTGTGTGTGTGTGTGTATGTGTGAGAGAGAGATGTCAATTAACAACTTGTATATCCTTGCAGTACTTACAACTTTAATGATCATTACTCTACAGGTATTATTACAATAACCCATGGCCTTGGTTTGGGCAGTAGTATGTTTGTACACAGTGTATAATTCAACCTTCTTATAGCTACTTTCGCCTTCTCTTACCTGGAAGACCTGTTGGGGAATGGTTTTTAACACTACCTGACTGTTTCTACACATATTCACAAAATCCTAGTTGAAATTATGCATACAGCTTACTACCACTCCTGGGATTCGAACCATGTCTGTGTCTGCTAAAATTAAAACAATTTGTGTTTCATCAGAGTGAGCTATGGAGAAACTGCTATCTCTTCCTTAAATGTTTTCTGTCTAACTCTCTTGGTTGTACAATCTGACCTTGTAATTACAACATTCTTATACAGACATTCTTAGACATATTTTTGATATTGCACAGTGTGGAAAAAGTGGTTAACACAACACTACTATTCAGATATCAGATCTTGGTGCATGCAGCATTTCAAGCCCTAAAATACACACGACCAGTCCAGGATTTAAAACTTTATTGCCAGACAGTTACAGTTTTATTTAAATATGACCTATATGGGACTATTACTGTCATATTGTCTGGTTTAGTCAGTAGAAACCATACACATTTTTATACTGCCAGGTGAAATTCTACTCCTTTATATTTATTTGCTATGACTACTTCAAGCAGGATTAGTACTCACCAGCCTTGCGACTCAGTCTTTGCAACCTACTGGCATGGGCTTCCTGGTTCGCAACCCGCTCAGCTGAAGCTGTAATGAAAACAAAGAAACATTTATGCATACTTATCCATCACATACACAGGAGCGTTTCAAGTTGGCATAGTGGTGCTGGATCTGCTCACCAGTCTGAGGGATACCTGTGGCACTGGTGAGATCACGGGCGAGACTTTCCCAGGCTTCTGCTTTGTATTGGGAGCCCTGGTACTGGTTCTGCAGCAATCTCACATCATGTTTTTTTTACAAGGAGTCCTACAATGACCTTGGACTCCTGTATGCCCTGGTGCTGTGCCCAAAAGCACATGCCCTTTCCAGCACTTGCCATACTGCCCAAAGTGGGGAGCTACAACAAGTAATGAGCTGTATTCCCATCCGTGGGGTTTACATACGGCCATTTTCCTGCCCTTTGCCATGACTGGATAGTTTTGAATATGCTGAGCTAAGCTAAGTTACAGCCAAACCTGCTTAGCTAAGGTTGGCAGTGCTTAAAGGGGCAGGTTCAGCATTGCTTACCAGTGGGCAAATCCACTTAACTGGGATACTCATTGCTTAGCATTCATATGTGCACAATGCTTACACCCAGTCAGCATTGCTTATGGTTTATTTTATTGGACTACCATCTGTATGGGATTGATTCATCATTCATTACATATTTTAAATTTGTTTACCTTCCCTGACATCCCCCTGCTGCTATTACATTTATTGTGTGTGATTATACTGTATGGGGCAATTGTGTTTATATGGGGGTATCATTACTTTATTTCATTGACACCTCACACCTGGGCCTAATACACCACTCTGGTTGAGAAATATAAGTTATTTCCTACATAAATATACACATAAATTAAAATTGTAATGATTGCACATACAAAATGGAAATGGCTTTGGTGAGGCTGAAACCATGAATGACTACATGGAAAGCATATGCTCTAACCGCTGCACCATTGCACTAATGCTTATGTTGGATGTCTATTGCTGTTTAACTTATCATACTGTTTCAGCTGGGCTAAGCATAGCTAAGCAATGGGCACACCCACGCAGCTATGCTTAAACTTTATTGCACGTGTGAAAAAAATATTTATTTGTTGCGTGTTTTACTTCATACCCTTAAGAATATCCATGCTAATGATAAACCTGTTATCCTATCCACTTTCTAGGTTCATAGGGACAATTGTCCCTTATGGCTTTGTCCAGATTTCTTACTCTGATGGGTTGAGAGGTGTATGTTATATACTTCATACCCTTCCAAAAATTCATGCTAATGCTAACCCTGTTATTCTATCAAATTTCTAGCTTTGTAGGGACAATTGTCCCTTATGGATTTGTCCATATTTCTTACTCTGATGAGTTGGGAGCTGTAATGAGCGATCTCACTCTATTTAAATTGTTGTACGGCAATTCTGGTGTGCAGGGGGCATGTGTATTGTGAGAGCACTGATCTCAGACACACCCCCTGCACTCGTACACAGAACAGTGTCCGTATTACAGCACGAAAGCATGAATATGCATGGCACGCTGCCTTGCTGCATGGGAACAGTCCCTTCCATGCAGGAATAAGCTATTCCTGCATGGAAGTTTACTGAATCCGGGGGAGTTTTTGTTTTTGTTTTGTGTGTAGTAGAAAATTTAAAAATCACATATGATGAGATGATTCAGAAATCTGTGTGAAGCATAAATCAAGCCTGAAAATAAAGACATATACTCCAAAATATGTACATCATGTGCAGGGATAAACCAGGCCAGAAAATGGGGACATTCTTCAAAATGGAGGCAGCTGAAAGGACTGCAATCCTGTCCAGCATTGGAGGAGGAAGGGGAAAAAATAATAGTGCTATGACTGACAGACTGTAAAGGGTAATGAAAAATTATTTGCATTCAGAAAAGATAAGATCCAGGTGACGGGATAGACAGAGCCATTAAAAGAACTGATTGACAGTCTGTGGGTCAACAGAAAGATTCCTGAAAACTAGAAATCTGCAAGTGAAGTGTCACATCATAAAAGATGTGCCCAAATCATCTAAGGGAAGTAATAATTGAGCAGTCTGAACTGAGAAATAGAGACAATCATGGAGAAAAGTAGGAGAAAGACTGGTCAGATTGTTGGAGGGAAAGAACCTCCAGGATATCAGACTGCATAAGTATGCATAAAGACCATACCAAATAAAGCTTATCTAGATTTATAACTGGGTCATTACAGACAAACACAGATAAGATGAAACCAGCTGGAGTGATACAAATATGCTTCCGCAAGACCTTTGAGTTTGTCAACCAATAACCAGCCAAAAAAGCACTGCAGAGGAACCAGGCTTAACTCCTGATAATCCAAATTAAACTTTATTATAAAAACATAAACACTTAACTAAATCACTGTGTTTTCATTTCACAGATAGGTAGGCTTACCTATCTCAATTTGTAAATATGTCTTGTTCTTCTTTTGGCTTTTCCCAGTTAGGGGTCGCCACAGTGGAACTCCGGTCCGCTAATGATTGGCAGTAGATTTTTTTATGGTGCCAAGGTGCCAGCTCGACACCCAACCTTCAACAAAGACATGCCCATTTACGCATGTCTTTTGAATGCAACTCGACCGCGGGTAGGACATGCAGATGCCACACAGAAGGCGCTCCAGCTGAGAATAAAACAAGAGAACCTCTTGCTGTAAGGTGACAACACTACTGCTGCATCACCACGTATTCTATAGTAAAATATTGAAAGCAATACTTAACTTGGTTTAATATTTTTTTTTTGGGAGGGGGACCAGTTATAGACTGATACAGTTAACAACACATTCTGGTTAATTACACAAGGGCTTGCAGTGGATGTGCCATCCGAGTTTCTATTAAAATGTTTTGCTAATGGACATATAAAGGTCTCATTTTTACCCTCAGTGTTATTATTATTGTGATGATGGTGTCCTTACATTTTGCTTAACTTCTTCCAGGACCATTGTCCCTAGCAAGTGTGGAGTCATCTGCACTTGGTAAGGCAAACATTTCTATTTCAGTACCGATGAACATTTCACATAGATATTCATTTAGCCATATGTGTGAGGTGTGTGTCAGGACTGGGTGTATATTGCTGTACCATCTGTGATTGTGACACCAGTGTTAGTTTGTTAATATATATTGAACTATAGTAGTGTACCTATTAATTTCTTTCCTGTGTTTGTTGATTATTATCGCAGGTGATCCTGACAGTGGAAGTGTAGGGCTCTTACCACCAGATGTCAGGGTATCGGTAGACTCTGATGATGGTGGCCAAATACAGGCATAGTCAGGGAGTGCTGAGCATACTTCTCAACCTGGAAACATCAAAAATCTGGACAAGGACCATGAAAAATAGGTACAAATCTGTACACCTATTAACATAAAATTTGCATACACAATTGTGTAACCCCGCCCACTCCAATGGAATTGTGGGATACCAACTTTCAAACACAAATTGAAGAACAGACAACCAAAATATGGCACCAGAGTCCCCCTGCAGTCATTCCAATGTCCCATTACCTGTCTATTTTGCCCCATTTACCATAAACACTAATGTGTGCATACTGCTTTACTTCTACAATGATTATTTGGATTTTATTTTTACATTTCATAGCACAATGCACAAACACTAATAGACATCTGCTAAACAAAGCAATATAATCTCGCAATGAAAATAGACTTGGCATTAAAACTTCTCTGCCCTTGAAACTCATATTCATTGAAACAGCATTGAAACCCACACCACATCCAAAGAAAATGCATCTCGCCAGTGGTGGATAAAGATTACCTTTGGGCTGTTTTCAAATCATAGGCCCCTTGCACACAAAACAAGAAGCATACATGTGCTCTTTGCTATACCTTCCTGACTTTATTAAATTATATTCCTTGTATAATACAGCATACTTTTTAGACTTAAAGCACATTTTATATTTGTTTGAACATTTTTCTAGTAGGCAATGAAACAAAATGCATGAACCAATAA
Organism: Protopterus annectens; assembly: GCF_019279795.1. NCBI lineage: Eukaryota > Metazoa > Chordata > Ceratodontiformes > Protopteridae > Protopterus > Protopterus annectens. The sequence continues at coordinate 813,275,712 of NC_056745.1, forward strand.
TGACAAAACTGCCCATTTCAGAACATTTCCATCATAAAAGTGGGGGGGGGGGACAAAAGGCCAAAAATCAGAGACACGTTTTAAACATTGCTTGTATAATTTTGGAAAGTTGCTAGAATAAAATGTGTTACCACCATGCATTTCACTGCCAAGTCTTGAACCCAGGACCCCGTTCATTACAGTCAGAGCAACATACCACTATGGCAAAAGAGCAGCTTCCTGAAAGATAGGAAGACTGAAACTTAAATGGCTATCATTTAGTGAATTCAGTTCTCACTTCTCACTGTAGCTCTCAACCTCTTAGCACTAAAAACCTGGACAAAGTCAATAATGTGGAATACAAAATTCAGTTTTCACTTCTAACCATAGCTCTCAATGTCTTAGCACAAAACAAATGGACAAAGCCAATAAGGGGGGAATACAACCCCAAAATAGGGACAAATTTCAAATACCGATCTTATAAACTTAGACAATTGCTAGAATAAAAGGTTTTGTGTTACCATTTATTTTCTGAAGAATATGAAGTCTGAAATTTAAATGCCTGTCATTATTTAGTGAATTCAATCCTTCAGTGATTTGCCACAAAAATCCTGAAAACCAGATTTTATGAGGAATAGAACAAACATATCAGGCATAAATTCACAAGTGGTAGTGGCTAGTGACTTTAGGCTATTTTTACCTTTACCCAAGGTACAGGGTTTGAGCCTGTGTACCTCTAGCCACCAGGTGTGTTCACCTGGGGCATTTTCTCACACACACACACACACACACACACACACACACACACACACACACACACACACACACACACACACACCAGGTTCTCAACCACATAATAAAATAACAGATTTCAACCAGATGCTATTCAAGCAGCTCACAGATTTCAATCCAGATAAAATATTCAAGCAGCTCACATAAGCAAGTCCTAATAGAATGGATTTGAAAAGCTTCACTACCTTAACTCACATTGCAAATAAATAGACCAGACTATCTCAAGAACTGCAAGTTCGTTCATGGGATTCAACCAGATAATAAAATAAGCAACTACAAGTCTGTTCATGGGATTTCAGATTTCAACCAGATAAAATAAATTACCATTGAAGCAGCTCACATAAGCATTATAAAAAGCAACCATTAAGCTTCACTACCTCAACTTGCATCTCAAATAAATAGGCCAGATAATAAATATATTACCATTCAAGCAGTGGCTCATAAATAGACCAGATAATAAATATATTACCATTCAAGCAGACGCTCAGCTCATTCAAGCAGCAGCAGTCCTTGAAAAATAAATCCAGTCTTCCTTCCCGCTTGCAGAGCTCAATTCCAACAGGCTGGTAGGCTGATGGAGCTGACATCATTGTGCACATAATGATGTCAGCTCAAAAAGTGAAAATAAAAATAAAAAAAAAAGCTGGGAAAAGTTGGAAATGAAGGGGTGCCACTCGGGAATCATGGCACCCCATTATTTGGACCCTAAAACTCGGTAAAAACCAAGTAATTCAGTACAGTTGGGAGGTATGGTGCAGTGGCTGAACCCGACACTGACGTTGACATTCAGCTATCCCCTGTAATTCCATCAGAGACAGCCAGTAGGCCTACAAAAACCCATTCCAGTGAGCTCTTAGATATTGGACAAGTGGAGGATAAGACACTTGATCAGGGTAGTGTGTTTACTGTGGCTTCAGTGCCTGTTGACTCTAGCTGTAGCCAAAGTGTGGTTTAGGTGTCATGCAGGACAGTTGTTTGGGTTGCTCAGAGAAGGCCTGTTGTCCATCCTCCAATGTATCCAGGTGTGTCTTTCCATGGGACTTGACGTATGTTTAGAGTCATCATACAAGCGCAGAGGTGCAGGCATGTTCCAATAGGGACTCTGAGGAAATGCTTAGGGTTGTAGATGTGACACAGGCTGACATGCATGATTGTTTTCACTTTGTTGCCAATTCAGTAGATCAGATGAAAGACACATTGGAATGGGCAATGTCTGTGATGGAATGTCTGCTGTGAGGAGATGGCATCCACTTGGGCACAGGTCAGCCATATCATCTGATGTTAGCTGATGTGGCCATGCCCGATCATGCTCCTATAGTGGCACTACTTCCACTGCTTTATCAGTGGTTGAGGTGTCCACATCCCGACATGACAGGCCATGGGGTCATGGTCCCGGGCATAGTTGTGAGGAAAGCTCATCCAGCAAACATCAGTCACATTCAGGTAGCAGAGGTGCATCTGACCATGGGTGCAGATGTGCCAGTGCAACTCTTGGCAGAGCACATTCTCAAGGTCAGGGACAATGACAATGAACTGCCACTTCTACCACGCATGGCTCACACCTTTTCAACATACCAGGATGTAGAGCTAGCACAGTGCTTGGCTGTGTTCTTGCAGACACTCACACACCAATTTCACCTGGAGTGCCCATACAGGCAGTTGTGAGGCTTCAAACTCATTCTTTGTCAGTGGCCATCTGATACTTTATCCAAATGTCTGCCTGTTTCACTTACTTACTCACACACACTCCCTACCTTTTTTGTCAGCCTAGGTCTTCTGCCTCCCCCAACATCACCCTGTGCAAATGATGATAACTGTGCCATATCCTTGTTTTCTTTCTTTTGGATTCAGGGATTCATAAGTCTTTTGTCTGATACTCAGGGTGCAGAGCTGACTTAGTGTTTAGTATATTTGTTTTTGTGATGTTGTTTTGCAAATTGTACTGCTTTCTTACAGGTTTTTGTAAATGGGTAAATCCCTGCCAAACTGTTAGACCAACTAAGCTGGACCAAGCCATAAATAAAAGTGTGGCAAACGTCCAACAATGGGTAGAATTTTAAAACACTGTGGTCTTATGAACTTAGACAGTTGATGGAATAACAGGTTTTGCATTACTATTTTTATGTTTTTTTTGAGGGATATGAAGTCTGAAACTGAAATGTTGTGTCATTATTTTCTAACTTCACTCTTTAATGATTTTCCATTATAAACATAGGTCAAAATGTGGACATTCATTGAAAATCTGTACATTTTAGATGTAAGGCCTATTACTTGATAGAGGACACATAGTCACAAAAGTCAGTGCTGTCACATCTTGATGTAATTGCTGTAAAAAAAACCCACATTATGCTTACTTACATTACCAAATAATAGTATGCAAGGATATGCCATTAGTTTGTATTCTTAGGCATTTATTTTTCTATTCTAGGTTCAACACTTACCTTGGAAATCCAGCAGTAGGAAGAGTTTTAGTTCATGGCTAACTCTGTCTGATGGTAGCAGTACACAGACATTGCATGGGTAATAAAGGTTGTGTGTGTTGCCTGGCATCAATATTACTGTATGTATGTGCATAAGATGAAGGTTTTAGCCCTTTAGTTGTGAGCCTGTGTGCTATCCATTGCCTCTTGGCTAATGCAAGGCCATATTGTGCATGTCTACATCTGTCTACACCCACAGCGGCTGGTGGTTCCCCCTCTGACTCTTTACCTGCGTGTGGCGATGGTGACCTTGTGAATGGTGTTGGGATGTGTGGCCTTTCTTCTTGCAGTTCCTGCTGAAGCTAATGTTGCATAGCATGGCACAGATGGTGAATATTTCAGCACATGTACAGGCTGTTGGTCCAGATAACATACCTGTGGAAGCATGAGGGTGTTTAGAATAGATGGCAATGGAGGTTTTAACCAGATTGTTTAACGCAATCTTGGAAAGTGAAAGGATACTTGGTGAATATTTCAGCACATGTATGGGCTGTTGGTCCAGATGACATACATGTGGAAGCATAGAGATGTTTAGGAAAGATGGCAGTGTTTTGTTTTAATCAGATTTCTCAACACAATCTTGGAAAGTGAGGAGATGCTTGAGAAGTGGAGAAGTGGAGAAGTGTACTGCTACACATTTTTAATAATAAGGGTTTTGTGTAGAGTTGTAGTAACTACAGAGGGATAAAATTGATCAGCCACAGCATGAAGTTATGGGAAAGAGCAGTGGAAGCTAGATTAAGAAGGGTGGTGATGATTAGTGAGCAGTTGTACTTTTTCATGCCAGGAAAGAGCACTACAGATGCAATGCTTGCTCTGAGGGTGTTGATGAAGAAGTATGGAGAATGTCAGAAGGGGTTGCATTGTGTCTTTGTGGACTTAGTGAAAGCATATGATAGGGTGCCTAGAGACGAGTTGTGGTATTGTATGAGGAGAAGTATGTAAGAGTGGTACAGGATATGTATGAGGCAGTGTCACACTGGTGAGGTCTGCAGTAGAAGTGATGGATTCATTTAAGGTGGACATGGGATTACATTAAGGATTATCTCTGAGCCCTTTCTTATTTACAATGGTGATGGGCAGGTTGACAGATGAGATCAAATAGGAGTCCCCGTGGACTATGATGTTTGCAGATGACATTGTGATCTGTAGTAAGAGTAAGGAACAGGTTGAGGAGACCCTGAAAAGGTGGAGATATGCTCTAGAGAGGAGAGGAATGAAGGTCAGTAGGACTAAGACATAATATATGTGTGTGAATGAGAAGGAAGACAGAGGAATTTTGAGGATGCAGGGAGTAGAGTGGGTGGAAGTGGATAAGTTTAAATACTTGGGATCAACAGTTCAGAGTAACAGGGAGTGTGGAAGGGAGGTGAAGAAGAGAGTGCAGCCAGGATGGAGTGGGTGGAGAAGAGAGTCTGGATTGGTTTGCAACAGACAGGTACCAGTAAGAGTGAAAGGGAAGGTCTAAAAGATTGTAATGAGACCAGCTATGTTATATGGGTTGGAGACTGAGCTGAAGATGCTAAGATTTGCATTGGGTATGACAAGAATGGACAGGATTAGGAATCAGTATATTAGAGGGTCAGCTCAGTGTGGCAGTTTGGAGACAAAGCCAGAGAGAAGAGATTGCATTTGTTTGGGCATGTGCTAAGAAGTGATGCTGGGTATATTTTGAGAAGGATGCTAAGGATAGAGCTGCCAGGTAAGAGGAACAGATGAAGACCTAAGAAAAGGTTTATGGTTGTGGTGAGGGAGGGCATGCAGGCGGTTGGTGTGACAGAACAAAATGCATAAGACAAGAAAAAATGGAAATAGATGATCTACTGTGGTGACCCTTATTGGGAGCAGCTGAAAGAAGAAGTATGAAGATTGTACTACAGGACTGTCCCAGATGTATCTAGGCACCAGAACCACGATTTCAGCAGCCCAAACACACACTCTATGATATTTCTTGTTTGAACATGTGCCTCATTATAGCATTCTTCACTGGGTGTGTGTTTGCATTTCTGATGGGTGTCAACAGCCACAGTTCCAGTGCATAACCTGCATCCCCCAGTAAATGACCCCGTGAGATATCCTCCCATAGTAAACATCTCATACAGTTGAGAGTTGTGCCAGATATGCAAGTCGTGGTAAGTCAACACACACATTCAGGATGATTCCCTTAGCATTACATGTGACCTGGCAGTTAATAGAGTGGTAGCCCTTTCTATTTATGTACACCCTTCCCTGTCCCCAGGTGGTGCTTTGATTTCTATATGTGCACAGTCTATGTCACCCAGGACTTCAGGGTAGTGTGCTACAGAGTAGAACTATTGCATAGTTCTGGCTCTGTCCTCATATGTACAGAGAAAATATATGTACTCACTGGCATGTTGTAGCATAGCATTCAGGAATTGATGGAGGATTCTGGATGCTGATGCCTGTGGCACCACCAACATGTCCTGTGTTGGTCTCTGGAAGGTTTCTATAGTCAAAATTCTAAGTGCTACAAATACCTTAGTCTCCACTGGGATTGGTTCCCCTTAGTTTCCCTTGCTCTCAGTTGAGAATGACAGAGGTTGCAGAGTTACTGTAGTTTGTCTCCATCTACCCTGTAGCACTCTACAATTTCCACCTCATGCAGATTATAAAAACTTAAATGGGGTTCAAAAACCCTTCTCCTTCTTGGCCTTGGTCTATAGACATGGGCCTGCTGCACATATACATAAATAAGAGCAACAGCAGCACCTAACATTCTTTCTGTGCAGCCTAGCTTCCATGACTACATTCCAATAGGTTTTAGAATTCACAGGGAAAACCAGCACTGAATCTCCACAGTTGTTTATGGCTTGTTGAATAGCTCCTCCATCTTGGATTGGTTGATTAGCATACAAATTAGCTGCTTATGCTGTAATTAGCATGCCACAGCGTTTACCATGCTTGCACATCTCTACATGCTGTGTAGAGCTGCTTACTGAACACAAAACTGTGCGCTATCATGTGTGCATCATGCCATGACATGCACATGGTTTTAGCGGCCCATGTAAGATTAATTGAATCTACACCATAGTGCTTGATCTTAGACTTAGTGCGTTTCAGTATGTTTGTCACAGATATCACAGAAGGTATAGAATACAGGACTTCCCTCTTTAATTCATTCCCTCCAAGGGAGCTCTGGAAGTTTGCACTGTAACTTCCAATGGGTGGAGCCTAAGCTTTTTGATAGAAACAATCATGTCCTCACATTTCAAACAAATGTTCATATCTCTGGGACCATAGGGGTAACTAAAGAAGTGTAAATGGCAAACTCTTCAGAACAAATTACTTTTATAGTGGTAGTATTCTTTACATTCTATGTCTTAAACTGGATTTTATAAGTGAAAGTAAACATAGTAGCTATTAAGTTTGTAATATTTTGTAAACAACTTACAATATCTCAACAACTATTCAAGTTATAAACACACTGTCAGCAGCATTTTGTTCATCCAGCTGAAAGCTTTACTATGAGGGCTAAGCAGTTCTGTCTATGCAGATTGGTAGCTGAGTTGTGTAGCATCTCTTGTAAGTGATATTATTTTTCTTCTTTTTCTCAATGCTCTGTTCTACACTGTAAACTTATTGTCCCTGCATAGAGTGCTACAATAAGTTCTGTCTAAGGCAGGTTTCCAGTTAATTATGCTTTTTATTTTTACTGGAATAGTTTATATTTGGATATTAAAAGCTTAGGTTTTTGTTTTACTGGCTCCCATTTTCACTAAACCTGATTCAGGGCTCCTCAAAATGGTAGTGCTGAGGAAGCGATACTCTGTTTCTGTAAGTTAAAAATACATTGTAAAGTGCTGAATGATATTTATGGTAAACTGGTGAAACTGCTACATTGTTGCAATATTGTCTGTTAATGGGATATTCTAAATAGTTATACCGACTGCTGCTAAATAAGTTTGGTTGTAGAGTTGCAATGTATTTGTTTTTGATGACTTTTAATGGACTATGTTAACTCATTCTGCTTTCGTACAATATTTATGATGTCTATGCTTATTTTGATGTCTGTATTTTGTTGATTTTAGTCCTATATTCTTTTCTTTTTTGCAACTTTTAGCACCACTGAGCACCTGGTCACCTTTGGTCTCCCCCCTGTACTTGTGCGTGCAAGGACTCCTCTCACTCCAGCTAAATGCAAAGTAAACTCTAACCAATAATCATCACAAAATAAAGACTGCAGACCCAGCTTTAACTCCAGGAACCCTGCTGTTGCCTCAGACAGTGTATGTGCCTGCTTTTGTGACTACTGCTACACCTTGTTAAAATCTGTTACAATCAGCTAGAGTGCATACCCCAGGGGTGACAGCTGCATACTTTCTTCCTCTTAGCCGCCCCCACCCTTTCCATCCATTTCACTGTTAATACATTTTGCTTAACTTATCTGTTTTGTTATAAGGTATTGAGCCCCTCTTAACAGAGTCATAGCCTTCAGTCCCTACCCCTCAATACTTATTCTTCACTAATTAAACACCAAACGAAAGTGCAAAGTCTCAAGCTACTTTTATCTTTAGCTACATAGTGTGCAGCAAACAAAGAGCAAAGTAAAAAAGAATAAAAGCCATTTTTCTTAGAGAAACTTTTCAATCCTCAAACAGGGTGTAAGCCCGCTCCTTACACCCTCACTGTGGTCGGCCTCACTCCACTCCCCTACTCTACCCCCATTCCCATCCATCCCCACTTTTATTTAATTTATACTCTCTACCCAAATACAAAAGCCAATACACCTCACTAAATTACCCTGTCCCTGCTACCTGACCTCACAAAGCCCTGCCCTTTTCCCTTTACACTATGTCTAATCGGATTACTGCTATTTCTTACAACTCTAATTTATACCATGGCTATCATCTACCTCCTATCCCTTTTACTTTACTTCCTGATTTCACTCACCTCCTACCAATCACAACTCCAAAACGTCCAGCCTCCAGCTATTATTATACTTTTCATTCAACAAAAAGAATAATTCTACACATGCTCTATCGCACCATCTCTATTCAACATCTCCCCTACCCAACTTCATAAGCACAAAGTCTTATCACGCACTCCCTTACCACCTAAGCTAAGGCTAAAATACTTATGTCACAACCATTACCAGTACCATTCCAAACCACCCCCTCTCCTAAACACACTTCTAACTGATGGGGATATCCACCCCAGTCTAAGTCCTGCTTCTCCTACAACTTCCTCCACCATTCCAAAAGCCACCAGTCTCAAAAATCTCACACCCATTCCAAAACATCTTAGTATATAGTCAATTAACATACAGACCCTCCCAAATAAAACCACAGAACTACACTCCCGGATTACCCTCCATTCCACACACATCCTAATCCTAGCTGAAACATGGTTAAAGCCCCGCATCTCAAACTCTGAAATCCTTCCTCCCATTACAATATCTATCAACAACACAGAATGGTTAGAAAAGGTGGTGGAGTCACCATTATGTTCTCCAAACACCTCAATCTATCCCCCTACCAATAATCCATTTAAATTTCCACCCCACTGAATTATTTATCTTAAACTGTGACATTAATCCACAAAGAAATATGCCTTAGCTGCTATCTATATCCCACCATGTAATAACATTCCCATCCTCAAGTCCATACTCTCATGGCTATCACTCAATATCAGCTATGAAACCATTCTGTTAGGAGACATTAACATCGACTGGCTAAAGCTATTTACGACCAGCCCATCTCACACCATCAACCTATATGGCTTTCTTCAGCTACATACTACACCTACTAGATTAAAAAAAACAATAATAGTAGCTCCACTCTTAATTGGATCTTAACAACTGACCCTAATCTGTATCAAAACCCTATGACCCTACCAGACTCCCTTTACAACCACCTTCCTATCCAAGTTCTTAGGCATGCTGTTCAGATACCTAAATACCATATATATATAAAGATTGTTGCAATCTCTACACTTTTAACATTGAGACTTTTAATCACATGCTAAACTTTATAGACTGGTCAATTCTGAAATACATCCCACTAAATGATGCTGTCCTTCATTTCAATTGCACTTTTTTCTCCATCCTTGACACCCTAGCACCTCTCAGAAAATTAAGAATCAAATCAACCCACATCACCTGGCTCTCAAAAGATACACTCACTGTTATGAAAAAAAGAGACAGCACCTGGAAACAATGGAATAAAACTAAATCACATTCTCTTCTCCAAACCTATAAACAACTATGTAATCTGGCTAAAAAAACACATCAATACAGATAAGAAAAAAGTCTACTCCAATGCCCAACTCACCCATAAGTCTAACCCCAAAAAATCCTGGTACTCTATTAATAAGATCCTGCACCCAGGCAACCCTTCTACCCCAACACCTACCCCAACAACCCCCCCTTGAAACTGACACTCTTCTAAATTGATACCTCATTGAACCTATTCACAAATTCACCCACAATGGTTAGAGCAATAAACACACACACCCCACTCCACATTTCACCAATACTTCCTCTTTCACACTCGACCCCATCCTGACATCTTACATAAAATCTAACCTGCTTAAGCTGAAGCCATGTTCCCCCTCTTCTGACAACCTTCCCCCCTCTTTCTTAAACCAGCCACTCACGCAATAGCCTACCCCATCTCTATCCCGATCAATAGATCTATTCAAGAATTCACTGTCCCAGATATATGGAAATCATTCTTTATCATTCCATTACACAAGGGAGGCAACAGCAATGAACCATCCAACTACAGATCTATTGCTATCCTCTCTCCGCTCTCTGAACTCCTTGAAAATCCATTCACAGACAGTTTATTAAGTACTTTCTAGATAATAATCTCATAACCCCTATGAAGCATGGCTTCAGACTCCATCACAGTACATCTACTGCCCTACTGTTCTTTACTCCAACCATTGCCAAAGCCATGGACAAAAGTGTATTGGTTTCTTGCCTCTTTTTTGACCTTTCTAAAGCATTCAGTACCGTATCACACTCCAAACTTCTCAATAAACTATCATAACTCAGCGTATCTCCCTCTACTATTAAAAGGTTCACTAGCTATGTTAGTAATAGACAACAATCGGTAAGATGGCAGGCTACCTGCTCCCCTTAATTACCAGTCCACACTGGTGTGCCTCAAGGCTCGATTCTTGGCCCTCTACTCTTTAATATTTTCACAGTCCAACTGCATACTTCCTGTACAGCATCCTCCCTGACACAATTTGCAGATGACTCTACCCTTATTACCTGTTCTGACAGTTTCTTTAAACTCCTCTCTGCTACTCAACATAGCTTCCCATCTGTAGAAAAATGGCTAACTGACAACCAATTCTAAGTCCCAAAAAAAGCAAAGCTACTGTTATTTTTTCCAGGAACCCTCTCTAGCCTCAAAACAACCTTCCCTATTTCTTCTCTTGACAATACCATCATACAACCTGACCCACATACTAAACTTGTTGGTGTTAATATTGATGACCAATTAAAATATGATACCCATATTCAGCACTGTATCAAAAAGGCAAATCAAAAACTCAGCCTACTCTACAGATATAAAAAATACCTAGCCCCTGACTCTAGGCAGAAACTAGCTTAAACCTTCCTCATTCTGTGTCTACTTTATGCCTCTCCCATCTTTTCACATCTACAATCTACAATCTACCCTTTTGGCTAAACTCTGCCAATCATACTATATTGTTGCAAGATTTGCTAGTAACCAACCCTACAAATCTCATCACTGCCATGCACTAAAACAACTGCAGTGGCTTGACTTCTCCCAGCACCTGCTTCACTCCCAGTTGCAAATGACTCATACTTTACTCTTAAAACCCTTTTACTATCCTGCTCTGTCTTCACTAATATCACATTATACCCCTCCCAAAACTCTCCACAGCTCTGACCAGCTCCTTCTGGACACCTATAAACCAAACAAAAACATTGGTAAACTTATTTACAAATATAGTATTTCCCAAGTATGGAACAAACTCCACCTTAACATCCAAATAATTTCTAACATAAATCTCTTTAAATCCGAACTTTAAACTTTTCTCCTAAATGCCAACACCTGTCACTGCAATGATCCCACTTAAATCCCACCTTACCACCTTACTACCTCTCACACTTTTAACACCAATCTATTGCAAGTGTCCTACCTCATTTGCATCTCCTTCTCTTTTTGTTGATTAAAAGAAATTCTAACTTTTATACTGCATGTTATGCACATTATATTAATGCTTATGTAAACTTCATTTTGAGGCCTTTTGTAAAATTCTAATGTTCTCACATAATGCACATTATTGTAATATTTGCATAAGACTTCATTGTCAGATGTTTTTCTTTTTTGTAACCTTGTAATAACTGTCTGGAGCTTTTCTCCTCGACTGTCCACTGAAAATGGGCCACTGGTTCAGTTGGACTAGCCCGGTTAACAAATGACAAATAAATAAATAAAATATTTAGAAAACATGAAATTTATGACAATATAAACAAAACTATATGAATAACGATTAATATGTTTTTACCTGCACTAGACAGAGTTAACATATCGAAGCAATTTATTTTTTGCAATTGTATAAGCTTTAAGATGAAATCTTTTAATACTTTGTATGTAGCATGGTTTTGAAATTATTAGTGCAACTATAAACAAGCAATATTTGATGCGTAAAGATATCAGTAAGATGTAACTGCAGAAACACCTACGGGTATCACCCAGGTATAATGAGTTGATGATAATGCAATAATAGAGAAATCAGTAGAGGGTAGAGGAGACAATTTAAGAGAAGCTTTCAAGGTGATACTCCTGAGGAACATTCATACAGAGACAATACACAAGTGAGGAACAGGGTACACAGAAGAGGGGTTAAAACGTAATGGCAGTTGTAGGTATAGCAATGAATCCCTAAGAAGGAAAAAAAAGCCAGCTGGATCAATAGAATGTTGGGTTGTATCTCATGGGCAACTGACTCTTAGAATTAGACTTGCTATGGAGGGATATAGAGGAAGGTCATTAAGATGGTAAAAGGGGTAGAAAAGATGTAACATTAGAGAGGCTGGGCTGTTATTAGTTGAGAGAAAGGAAAGGGACCATGATGTTGATCCACAAAAAGTTTATGGTGATTCACAAAAGAACTGAACACAAAGAACAGGAAACTGATAAAGGAGAGACTGTGAGTTCCAAACAAAAGAATCAGTTTTCAGTTGGACGTAAAAAGTGTACTATTCCACAGAGATGGTGACAAGTGAGATTCCCCACTCACTAGGATGGACAAAGGTAGGGAGACAGTGAGTTGTCTTTCACATGCCAGAATATCTGGTATGTACCTAACCAGGCACATCCAACAACTGGAATGTCCAATCAGGTGCCTCACTAAAAGAATACGGAGCATTAATAACATGTCCTATGGAGATCGTTTTAAAGTCCTATCTATTTCTAACATACAAGGCATTGTCAGACATCACTCTAATGGACTTTCTGCATATCCGCAAAAATATACAGCACCAGGATTATCCATTCTGAAAACTTAAACCTTGCCTGTGACATAAATACGACCTGCTGGAAAGACAGGTATGTATCTCAGAGACTACCCTTTCAGTGGAACAGGATCCCCATCCATGTGAAGCAAACATCCTCCCTAACCCCAATTCAAGTGTAACTTGGACAACTAGATGGAGATCAGGAACTTCATCCCTGGTTTGGCACCTATGTCTGTAATGGACACAGGTAGCATGCAAATGCCTCATCTTCAGGCCCCTGCTTGTAAATGTTTCTATCTCATGAAACCCCTGCTTACAATTATCACAGGTACTAGACCTTGTCTTAGATTTGGAATGCATGGATAGGCTTAAAACAGCCCTAGTGGCCATTAGCCTAATATACTCATATGAACCTATAAGGTGTCTCAAATGCCCTTACTGCCCCTGAAACAGACAAATATAACTACAACATGATAGGTGTGCATGTTTGGGGGGAGTGGGAGTGGGATGACTTTAGGAGAAATATCCTGAGGGAGATGCAGGCAGACACGTCTGAGCTCTATGCCTGCCATAAATGCAACAAATAAGCCCTGGGTACAATGAAAAGATGACTGACTTCAACAAACTGAAAAAAAATATATCATTCTAGGGTGATTGAGCATAATTACTAAATGAAATGTGATATAAATAGATTCGCAAGTGGTAAGGTGGATAGCAAATTGGCTAAAAGACAGATCCAGCATACTGTGGGTGACAAGATCAACATCAGAGAACATGAAGGTGACCAGTGGTGCTCCACAAGGCTAAAGTTTGGGGCCACTTTTGTTCAGTGTTTACTTATCTGATCTACAGACTAAAAATCAATACCTGTGGCTAACCATATCTGCAGGTGAGTAACTGTCAAATCTCCCTCTTACACAGAAGACCTGAAGCAGGAACTTCCACTTATAAATACCTGCTGTATTGAAAATGGGTTTCAATTAAATTCTAAAAAATACAACATTGTTGTAATTGACAGATAAACCATCCCTCAACACTGGCAACACCCCACTTCAAAATGAAAATATAGTTAGAGACCACGGAGCCTGGTATGATAATTTACACATTTACCACCACGTAGTCACAGTTGTCAGGAAATCATTCTACCTGACACAGCTGATTGTCAAGGGAATATCATCCAGGCCTAACAAGATTATTCCCCCCTTGTATGCAAAACTGATCAGATCAATTATAGAATACAAGGTATGCATCTCAACCTCTTAGAGCAAGAAATGTGGACAAAGCCATAACAAAAAGTGGACAAAGGCCCAAAAATAGGGGCATTTTTTTAAATATTGTTCTTACAAACTTAGAAAGTTGCTAGAATAATAGGTTTTGCATTAGTAAGAATTTTCTGTAGGGTATAAGTCTGAAACTTAAATGTCTGTCATTATTTTCCAATGTCAGTCTTTAATGATTTGCCAGTAATTTGCCAGAAAAAACACAATTTTATAAAAAATGGACCAAAAATATGAGGCAAAAATCTGTACAGTTAAGAGGTATGATCCAATGTCCCCATTAGGGTGTACTTAACAGACATAGCAAGCAGTCTGAAAGTCTGCAGAGGTAATTTACAAACAGAATCACAGGCTCAAAATCCCCGAACTATCAGAAAAGAGTAAAAGTGCTGTCCCTCTTTTTAATATCTTTTAGGCTTCACAGATGAGATCTATGCCTCACCTTCCAAGCCACTAGGGACCCTTCTACCTTCACAAAGGAAACAGTCCCACAAATACCAGAACAAAAGATTTAAACCTGCTTCAGCAGATCAATAAAATAAGGTGGAGAGACAAGATTTGTTGCTCAGCATCTTGTTCATGTTTTTATGTAAAGCAGTGTAATACATTGTCTTCCCTCAAATGGGACCCAGGTAACTGGATGGGTGTTCATACATTTACACTGGGCATGACTAGCATAATCTTCCCCTAGTAGTACCATCTAGAGTGGAAACTGACAAGACATGCTGTTTGCAAGTCTGTGTAGCTTTGAAATTTCTATGATTCCTATGAAATGGAATAAGTTACTGGAATGGATGGTTTAAATTAGTGTGGAATAACTGGAAATTGTCTGAAAAGGAGGGCTGAGGAAGCTGCAGGGTGATTAAATAGACTATAAACCAACTTCTGCAAACTTAAATGTACATCTTTGCAAATTCGGCATCATTACTCTTTGGCAGGAATAAAGTGTCAGGGGAACAACTTCAAATCTCGTCTGCCACCAGCAAGGAGTAAAAAATGCCTGCCAGTGCGAAAGGGATATGGTTTCATATATGCTATTACAAAAAAGAAGGAAAGTGTTCTTGTAGACCAGACTAATGAAACAAATGGAACTTTTAACAGATGATGGATGAGAGGGAACGGTGATGAGAATTATAGGTCCTTGAAGACTATCATTCCTCTACTGAAAATCCGAACTGAGCTGCACTTCCTGGTAACAATGTGGAAAAAGAAAACTAATCATTTGTTTATTTTTATTTTTTTATTTTATTTTACATTTCTTGACCGGTCTAGTCTAACTGGATACATGTCCATTTTCAGTAGAGGCCCAGGGAGATAAGCTCTGTGGAAAAAAAAAAAAAGAAATAACAAAAACATTTATATTTACAATGAACATTACAGGTTAACACAGAATTATCAAAGAGGTCAGAATACCTCACAGTGCAAAATGCAGGTACAATACAAAATGCAGGTAGAATACATACTATAACCCAGGGAGATAAGCTCCGAGGATAAAAAAAGAAATAACAAAAACATTTATATTTACAATGAACATTTCAGGTTAACACAGAAATTATCAAAGAGGGCAGAATGCTTCACAGTGCAAAATGCAGGTACAATACAAATTACAGGTAGAATACATACTATAGCCCAGGGAGATAAGCTCCGAGGATAAAAAAAGAAATAACAAAAACATTTATATTTACAATGAACATTACAGGTTAACACAGAAATTATCAAAGAGGGCAGAATGCTTCACAGTGCAAAATGCAGGTACAATACAAATTACAGGTAGAATACAGAATATAACAAAAAGGCAGCTTATTGTATAATTATATTAATGAAGAGTTGTCACACTATAAGTAAGCACAGAGGATGAAAAAAGGTTATGTATAGGAAGTGGTATTGTGGTTAATAAGAAAAGTAGAACTTGTTATTGAAAAGTATAGGGTAGGCAGTGCCTAGTTTGAAGAGAAAGATGATTAGTCAGGTTTAGTACAGGGGCATAACCAGTGTGTGCTCAGGAAAAGTTTCAGTCTGTTTTTGAAAAGTGATATAGAGGAAACTGAGGAAAGTTCACTGGGAAGAAGGTTCCAGGATTTTCCAATAGTATTCGTGAAAAGAGAATCCCCAGCCCTGTTATTAGATTTAGAGGTATTTATAAGAAGTTTATGTGATGAGCACAAGGATTTCAGATTATTATAGTGGATGATGAGGGTAGATAGTATAGGAGTACTGGAAGGTTGGTAAAGAGTCTTATGGGCAATGGTTAGTTGGTGGGATTTAAGCAGATTCTGAAGTTCAAGCCATCCTAGCTGCTTTAGATTGTAAGAATGGTCGGTTCTAAATGGGTTGCCTGTAGCAAATCTGGCAATGTTATTGTAGGAGATTTCCATTTTGGTGAGGTTATTTTTAGATAGATTAGTATATATGGGTGAGGCATAGAGGAGTGTAGAGATTAGATGAGTGTGAGCAATAGTTGTTCTGGCTGTTGGTGGAAGGGCTTGATCCTGTAGAGAGAGCCTAGTTTAGTTTTTTGTTAACAGTTTTTATAGTATTGTTGATATGGATGTCAAAGTTAAGGTTGTTGTCTATGGTGATACCAAGTAGTTTGGTAGTTGGGTCTGGTGATATAAGAGTACCATTAGTGGATGTAACTGAGAAATCTATTGGGGAGGACTTACGAGTAGGATTAAAAAGGAGGAGTTTAGTTTTTTGGGGTTCAAGAGGAGGCAATGATGTGCAAACCATTGTTCTACTGTATTAAATACCTTTTGGGTAAGGGAGTGAAGTTTGGAAGTGGATGTGGCTGTGCATATAAGTGTGGAATCATCTGCATATTGTATGCATGTAGCTTGGGGGATTGCTAGATGAAGGTCATTGATAAATATGGAGAAAAGAAGGGGTTCTAATATGGATCCTTGAGGGACGCCAAGGTTAACGGGCAGGTGGGTAGATAGAATGTTGTGCCAAAGCACCACCTGTTGTTTGTTATCTAAGTAGGACTGGATCCATTTTATAGTGAGTGCATCTAGTGACAGGGATTTGAGGATATTTATAAGTATTTATAAGTATTTAATGATAATATAGGTCACCTTGGTCCCTGTCTTCCAAATGCCAACAAAACATATCTGAAGGTGGAATAAGGGATTAGGAACTTTAAAGGGACAAATTGGTAGAGAAAGAACAGAGGGAAAGGAACATATTGTTGTGTTGCAGACCAAGAACTAGTACACTGACAGCATTTCAGAATCCTTCCATTTTGTTAGGGGTGGGGAAATATGATACACAATTAATTATCTCAAAATTTAATTATTGAGCAACATAGTAATAAGACTACTTTTTGTATGTTATTGTCATGATTTCAACATGTGAATCACATAGGTGATATGACAATCAATCAACCAAAATAACCAGAGCATAAATTGTCTCAATAATGGTAATTCTGAGAGAAGCTCAATCTGCAGGAGAAGAAGTCACACACAGAAAGTGGATTTTGCCTTCTTCAGAATACTTCTTGGCAATATGACAGTCGATAATATAGAAACTGGTTCTGAGGTTGTTCTGTGTCCTGTCCTGTATAGCAGTAAATAGATGCTACTGTGCATAGAGCATATTAGCAATTAATCCTCTCACTGCTAAGACAGACACTGTCCTAGGAGATGCTAGAGAGTGGTGCTTTCCTGGAAATACCTCAAATCGAAATGGAGCTACCTGTGACACTGACATAACTGGTGCTGCTGTAGATGCCATGATGGAAGCAGTGCCACCTGAGGATTTATTTCCAGTGTTGGAACAAACTTGATGGGGGCACAAACTGCTTAAATATTACAACTAGTAACATCTACTATCAGACGCAAGGTCCACAAAGAAGACATGAGCAACATAACCAGTAGACTGAAGCTCAGTGAGTGCTGCGATGAGTGTGACCTCTATGCACACCCACCGCTTCATGTTACATTTACAGCTCCAAGAACACATTTATCAACATTTTGTCAAACCAAGAATTTTGGTGACAGAGAAATCCCTTAATGATGGAATGCTTAAGGCAATACTGCTCTCTGATGCCCCCACTGTGATGCTTCAATCTTTGCAAATACCAAAGGATGAAACAATAATAAGGAAGTAAAGACAAGGGCAACCACTCACTCACCTTCTGTAAAATAACTGACAACTGAAGGAATTAGTGGCAAGCAGCAGGTTCTGTTCTGCTATCTGACAAAGTACATCTATAGAAAAGGACCTGGAGACTCAATTGCATTTTTTTACAAAACCATAATAACTTTTGTTCTTAAGATTACACTGAAAAATGTCAAAGCATGTTTTCTCAAAATAAAATTTTATTTGAATTATGAGGAAGTATGACTCACTCACTGTCAAATCTCCCTTATAGTAAAACTAGGCCATTGTTCTAACACAGTCTCGAAACATAATAACCATGTTGCCTTAAGGTGAGGTCCAAGGGGGTACAACTCAAATAGCATCTAGCTGATTGCTGTGAGACAATTTAACCACTTGGATACTAATTCCTTTAATTCATTACTTTATCACTTAAAAACTAAATCTAGTAAAAAGCACAAAGGAGTAACGAAATAATAATAAAAAAATGACAGGCAAAACAATATGAAGTGTGAAAATCTGTTTACTAATAACACTGCAGTAGTTCACTTTCTGATGCAGCAGTTTCATGGCTAGTCACTCCTACAAAAATGGTGTTGTATACACATTATTAAGATACTACCTAAAGCTAGTTTTTTGATGTTGTTTGTTAAAATACTGATTTATTTTAAATGTCACGAAGGACAATCGTCATGTTAATGTGCTAAGCTCATAAACAACGCTTAGTTCAAAGCCACTGTATAAACAGGTTAGCAGTATTACTTACACACAGCTATGTTTCTCAATCAGGAAAAAAAGAAGTGGCACATATGGAAAAAAATGCAAAGATACTCTTTCCTCATTAGCATATGCTTGCTAAAGATTTTGATGTGTTGCGTTGTAAAGAACATTATGCTTTTTCTGTCCCTAGAGGTTTTCCAGAGGACTTCCTCTTGTTGTCATGGTAGCATTTGCTGTCAGGCTTTACTTGGAAATCCTTAATTGCTCTGTATTGCACATTTACTTACTTAAATACCGGAGGAATTTTAAATAAAGAAACATATTCTGATTTTTATTGTACGATACAGTATTTTTTTCCCAGCTTTTCAAATCATGAATCCACCGACGACAGGCCATACTCATTGTGTTTGACTTCTTATAGGAATGGTGCTGTAGCAATGACAGTTGTTCAGTTAGATCTTGCACATTTCAAGTGTTTTTGAAGATAAGATATATGTACACTAGCAGAAGCAATTACTGTGGCAATTTTATGCTATAATATTTATCCCAAGTGTCATTGCATGCATTTATAGACCAAACAATAAGTTATTCTTCTCTCTCCCCTGAAATGTCACAGTATACATATGTCTCTGTGTCATGTCAAGGAAGCAAGAATCATTTTTACTTCCCCCAAAATGCATTTATATTTTTCTGCAATGGGAATGCAAGGTTCATTTATGCTCTCTCTCTAGATTAACTTCAAATATGACTGTTTGGTTTATCTTCACCTTAATATTTTTGAGTGTCTTCACTGCCTTTAGTGTCCCTTGTGTTTGCTCTTTAAATCTATGTCTGACGTTGATAATGCACTGTGTATATATTACACCTGGCATCATCTGCCTTCTGAATGCTCAGTGAGGGCTTTCATCACAAATATAACATAATGAAATGCCTCTTGTATTTTGCTGGTATCAAATCCCAATAATCTGTTCACCTTTGAAAAGCTACCATCACCATAAAGAAAGATTAATAAAACAATATAATTAAGTATATTTCAGCTTGCATTTACTATGCCCTCATATTATGTTGTTCCATAGATTTAATGCAGCATAAATGTGGAAGATTATGTGTCATTCACAATAATGCAATTTATTTAATTGTCCTTCTATTACATGATCGTGTTTGAAATAATAGTCGGGGAATCCTGAACGCTAGTTGTTGGTGATCTTCAATTATGGTATTCCAATGGATGGTCTCTGTTCAAACTACTTGGACTGAGGGAAGGACCATCACAAAGCACTGTTGTGAAACCCAGTATTGACCCATGAACCTAATGCTGTCTTATGTCAATGTGTCATACATTAAAAGCATTAAATATGCACTGCATTACAAGATACAATATATACTATCAGATTGCTGAAGAAGCAGACCAGGCAAGCCAATGCAGAGGGCAAGGGATACAGATCACAACAGACTGGTATCAGAGGAGTATATACTCCTCTGCCATGCCAGGGTTGCTATACAGAAGTGTAGGAGAACTGATCACTGTTCTGCCATGTATGGGGGGCAGTCTGATTGCTGTCCTGCTGGGGGGGAACTGCAGACTCCAGTCACTGACATGTCATTTGTTGGTGAAGACCAGTCAAAACATAGGATTGGAAAAGAGGTGTGGGTGAGGGATAGTCACTACAAAGTTAGGTGGAGGTATCAGGAAGAGTCTTAGACAACTTCCATGATCATTGGGCACAACTGACATAAAGGTTAAGGTCTTTACCTTACATTTATAAGTTTCAAGGCTCAGTCCTGACCTCCGGCCAGTGTCTGTGTAGAGTCAGTATGCTTTCTCCATCTCTATGTGTGCTTTCTCCCACCTCTAAAAAATATGCTGTGTGTTTTCACCTCAAACTCACCAGAAATTGACTGAAGTCATTGGCAGCACTACGGATCCTTGATGATGCTTATCTGGGGAAGAGCTGTGTAAACAAACTGCTTTAAGCATTAGCTGGGGGCACAGTATCCTTTACATAGGAGAAAACAAATCACAGACTGTAGATGATGTTAGGGCTAGCCATTTCTATCCACCTTGATGGTATAACCATTGTCTCTTTGTCAGTTTGTCACACTGACTAAAGTGTAATACTCAAAATTGGTATTTGCTGGTGACAACTGGGTTGAGAACCAGACCTGATCTATGTCAGGGAACCATGATACTGGTGGGGTGGGTTATGTGCCTCTATTTGCCAGTGTGTGCACACAGTAAAGCCCAGCAGCCCTGGATCAATAAGCTACTGGCTAGTTGATGCCCAGTTCAGCTTAGGTAACCTGGGATAGCAATGTTGATGTAAAATCAATCAAAATGCTAGACATGAACTAAGGCTTGCTATAGTAATAGGTTCTGTGACAGAACGCAGCATGAAAGTGGATAATAGGATGGTAAGGAGGAGACTGGATATCCTGTGTATCCAGGAGATATGGCAAAAGGGCAGTGCAGCAAGCCATTTAGTTTGGGATACGGAGTCTACTACTCAGGGAGATGACAGACTAGAAATTGTGTGAAGCTGTGGTGAGGCACTGTCTTCTAAAGATACTGAGGGATGTCCTCAGAATTAGTTGTGGACTCATGGCAATCAGAATCCCTGTATAAACAACATAGCAATATTATGTACACACAGGTATGTTCCCCAAGCAGAAAAAGAGATGGTACATATGGATATAAAATGTAAAGATACTCCCTCCTCATTAGCATATGCTTGCTGAAGATTTTGATGTGTTGCATTATAGAACATTATGCTGTTTTTGTCCCCAAAGGTCTTCCAGAGGACTTCCTCTTGTTGTCATGGTAGCATTTGCTGTCAGGCTTTACTTGGAAACCCTAATTGCTATGTACTGCACATTTACTTACTTAGATACCTGAGGAATTTTAAACAAAGAAACCTATTCTGATTTTTACCATACAGTTCAGTATTTTTGATAGTTTTCAATTGTTCTTTTTTGTTTAGGATAAGACGTATGTATACTAGCAAAATTAATAACTGGTGATTTTAGGCTATAATATTTATCCCAAGTGACATTGCATCCATGTATAGACCAAACAATCATAAGAAATGTTTTCATTTTGATAAACATATATATTAAAGTTCTCCTTCTCTCTCCTCTGATATGTCATAATGTATATATGTCACTGTCATGTCAAGGAACAAAGAGACAAAGAGAGAAGTCACAGTATCAAGAACAAGACCTCAATGACACTCTACCAACTTCTGGAAAGTGAATTATCAGATGGCAGAAAGACATTCCAATAACCTGAAAGGCAAAAACAGAAAGATAAAGAATATAGTCATTAGACACCTTTCATAAAGGATGCCAGCAACAACCTGCTCACCAGGCTGCAGGACATTAAAGGCAGGTGGGAGGAGCACGTCCAGTAGTTTCTGAATGCAGAAACCCCCCACAGAAGCTGAATAAGCAGTGACTCAGATAAAAGGCAAAGAAGAGCCCATCCTAGAAGAAATAAGAGCAGCACTAAGGAAAATGAAGCCAGGGAAAGCAGCAGGCTCAGATGAGGTCACAGCAGGTGTTGGGTGAGATAGGAAAGACGTGGGTGCAGAGGGTACTTACAGCAGTATGGATAGAAAGGCATATCACAGATGACTGTAGAATAAGCATTCTAGTGTCACTATACAAGAACAAATGGGACATTCACAACTGTGGGCACTATAGGGTTATCAAACTCCTGTCACACTGCAGGAAAGTGCTGGACAGGGTGACTGATAAAAGAATATGCAGAGCAGTAGAAAGTAAGACTGGAGATGAGCAGTTCAGATTCAGATCAGGATGTAGCTTAAGCATCCCAATGTCTGCAGTAAGAGAGGTAGTAGAAAGATCTAGAGATGAGGAAAGAGTCCAACTGGCCATTCCTAGACTTGGGGAAAACATATGACAAGATCCACAGAAGGATTATTTGGGCAGTCCTGTGATGGTTCAAAATCACAAAACCATTGTTAGGATTAGTGTAGGCTACATAGAAGGACCTGCTGACACAAGTAAAAATAATTTTCAGACTCACAGAGGAGTTCACAGTGAGAGTGTGTGTTCATCAGGGTTCATCTCTGTGCCCACTTCTTTTCATACTGATGATGAACTACATTAGCTAGCTGGCTGTTGGGGACAGATCAATAAAGCTGCTTTATGCAGACAATATGGCATTACAAGTAGACTCTGAACGGAACTTCAGCAAAGGACTATAACACAAAACTTTAGGCACATTTGTTGAAACTGATTGCAGGCAAGGCAGTTGTCATGGCAACAGAAGGGGAAAAGAAAAAGTTGAAACTGAGATAGAAAGACAAAGAGTGAAATAGGTTAACAGCTTCAAGTATCTGGCCTGGGCTGCTGAGGATAGGAGGAGTCTGAGTTAGGAGGTTAAAGCTAAAATCGGAGGGGCTGCAGTTAACTGGCACAAAATGTCAGGGGATTTAGTGTGACAGGAGAATGCAAAAGATTTTGAAAGGCAAGGTGTACAAAACAGTGGTGTGACAAGTATTGCTATTTGGTCTATAAACGTGGGTAGCGAAGGCAGACCAGTAAAGGAGGATAAAGGTGATAGAAATGTAATGCCTGAAATACATGGGAGGATGCACACTGTGAGGCAGATGAAGAAATGAGGACATCAGAATGGAAGCCAAAGTTGTTCCAGTTGCAGAGAAAGTCAAATAAAACAGATTACAGTGGTTCAGATAAATGCACAGTAAAGAAGACTATTTTGATGAAGAGAATTTAGGAAAGACTGAAAGAGGGCAAGAGGAAAAAAAGATGTCCAGCAAAGGAATGGATGGACTGCGTGAGAGAAGACCTGTGATAATCATGACTGTTGAAGAATGTAGGAGTGTTGTGTTGTATCAAGACAGATGGCAACAGCTGGCACAGCATGCCAACCCTATGTAGAAAATGTGAGAAGGGGGTTGATGATGGTATATGCATATTAAAGAAAGGTGACAATTTATCACATTATTGCCAATATTTTAGGATCATCTCATCTTCTTTTTATCATTTTGATTCCTTGACTTTACAGATGACATTCACAACAATTCTGATTAGATGCACATTTACTGGTAGAGCTATTCAAGTCAGTTAGATGGCACAAGACTGTTCCCCATGCAGATGTTCCAATATTCTAACTTACTGTTTTTAGTCAGGAGGGTTGGAGGGGGTTTGAACATTGACAGGATGCATAAGTGAATTGGGGGAGTTCCTATTTTTGCTTTTAGTTAAGACCCTGTGCAGAAGCTTTTCTCAGCATACCATACTGACTGTTGAACAAGGCAGTCAGAGGATAGCAG